>NW_027260936.1:0-129749 GCF_045791955.1 Oncorhynchus clarkii lewisi
GTCTTTCTGAACTTGCATTTTCCTTGACTTTCCATGACATGTTCGACCTGAGGACAAAACACTCACAGAGCCAAAACAGCTTAGTCTGAAGACATCCTCATAGTACCCATAAAGTTTGTAGAAACATGTCAAACGATGTTAAAATGAATCCTCAGGTTGTCTAATGTCTTAATAATTGATCATATTTCAACCGGACAATAGCGTGTTCAATAGAAAGGAAAAACAACGGTCACGCTCCCAAACCAGCACTGCATGCTTCCTAAGGACTGACAGAAAGGTCTCGTTCTTTGTAATTTTTCAGAAAAGAAGCCTGAAACAATGTCTAAAGACTGTTGACATCTAGTGGAAGCCATAGGAACTGCAATCTGGGTCCGAACCCATTAGAAACTCAATAAGCATTCAATTGAAAACTACCCACATCAAAAGAAAATCGCACTTCCTTGAATGATTTTCCTCAGGTTTTCGCCTGCCGTATCAGTTCTGTTATACTCACAGACAGGATTTTAACAGTTTTGGAAACTTTAGAGTGTTTTATATCCACATCTACCAATTATATGCATATCCGAGCTTCTGGGCCTGAGTAACAGGGCACGCTTCTCATCCATATGCCGAAATACTGCCTCCAAGCAAAAAGAAGTTCAACTCCCTGTTCGAAGACTGATTTAAGTCTGTCAATCACACAGCATCATCTTATTTAGGAATTTGCAGTGTGCCATGCTTCTGTGAGAGACAACTGTGATCTTAAGCAGCATTGGGTTGGTGGTTTCTGTAAAGCCACATTGGTTCTTGTGCTGATTCATTGACTTCGCTGTGTAAAGAAGGCAGAGATTGCACACATAAAATCCCTGACCACGACGTGATTTGAACACTCAACCTTCTGATCTGGAGTCAGACGCGCTACCTTTGCGCCACGAGGTCTTGTACAATGTGTTTTTTGGAGGGGATGCCTAGTTCAGATTTCGTTGACTGTATCATTTGGAATGAAGACCTGGTTCTCTGGAGAAATGTACCATCTGACAATGCCCCCTCGTCAGCACGTGCCTCTGCCCGGCGGGTTAGGTGTATGAAAATAAGCAAAAGCAGAGCCCGGATAGCTCAGTCGGTAGAGCATCAGACTTTTAATCTGAGGGTCCAGGGTTCAAGTCCCTGTTCGGGCGATCCTTTAATGTTCACCTTTCTTCACTACGCTGTCTTTCTGAACTTGCATTTTCCTTGACTTTCCATGACATGTTCGACCTGAGGACAAAACACTCACAGAGCCAAAACAGCTTAGTCTGAAGACATCCTCATAGTACCGATAAAGTTTGTAGAAACATGTCAAACGATGTTAAAATGAATCCTCAGGTTGTCTATTGTCTTAATAATTGATAATATTTAAACCGGACAATAGCGTATTCAATAGAAAGGAAAAACAACGGTCACGCTCCCAAACCAGCACTGCATGCTTCCTAAGCACTGACAGAAAGGTCTCGTTCTTCGTAATTTTTCAGAAAAGAAGCCTGAAACAATGTCTAAAGACTGTTGACATCTAGTGGAAGCCATAGGAACTGCAATCTGGGTCCGAACCCATTAGAAACTCAATAAGCATTCAATTGAAAACTACCCACATCAAAAAAAAATCGCACTTCCTGGAATGATTTTCCTCAGGTTTTCGCCTATCAGTTCTGTTATACTCACAGACAGGATTTTAACAGTTTTGGAAACTTTAGAGTGTTTTATATCCACATCTACCAATTATATGCATATCCGAGCTTCTGGGCCTGAGTAACAGGGCACGCTTCTCATCCATATGCCGAAATACTGCCTCCAAGCCAAAAGAAGTTCAACTCCCTGTTCGAAGACTGTCAATCACACAGCATCATCTTATTTAGGAATTTGCAGTGTGCCATGCTTCTGTGAGAGACAATTGTGATCTTAAGCAGCATTGGTTTTGTGGTTTCTGTAAAGCCACATTGGTTCTTGTGCTGATTCATTGACTTTGCTGTGTAAAGAAGGCAGAGATTGCACAGATAAAATCCCTGACCACGACGTGATTTGAACACGCAACCTTCTGATCTGGAGTCAGACGCGCTACCTTTGCGCCACGAGGTCTTGTACAATGTGTTTTTTGGAGGGGATGCCTAGTTCAGATTTCGTTGACTGTATCATTTGGAATGAAGACCTGGTTCTCTGGAGAAATGTACCATCTGACAATGCCCCCTCGTCAGCACGTGCCTCTGCCCGGCGGGTTAGGTGTATGAAAATAAGCAAAAGCAGAGCCCGGATAGCTCAGTCGGTAGAGCATCAGACTTTTAATCTGAGGGTCCAGGGTTCAAGTCCCTGTTCGGGCGATCCTTTAATGTTCACCTTTCTTCACTACGCTGTCTTTCTGAACTTGCATTTTCCTTGACTTTCCATGACATGTTCGACCTGAGGACAAAACACTCACAGAGCCAAAACAGCTTAGTCTGAAGACATCCTCATAGTACCGATAAAGTTTGTAGAAACATGTCAAACGATGTTAAAATGAATCCTCAGGTTGTCTATTGTCTTAATAATTGATCATATTTCAACCGGACAATAGCGTGTTCAATAGAAAGGAAAAACAACGGTCACGCTCCCAAACCAGCACTGCATGCTTCCTAAGCACTGACAGAAAGGTCTCGTTCTTCGTAATTTTTCAGAAAAGAATCCTGAAACAATGTCTAAAGACTGTTGACATCTAGTGGAAGCCATAGGAACTGCAATCTGGGTCCGAACCCATTAGAAACTCAATAAGCATTCAATTGAAAACTACCCACATCAAAAAAAAATCGCACTTCCTGGAATGATTTTCCTCAGATTTTCGCCTGCCGTATCAGTTCTGTTATACTCACAGACAGGATTTTAACAGTTTTGGAAACTTTAGAGTGTTTTATATCCACATCTACCAATTATATGCATATCCGAGCTTCTGGGCCTGAGTAACAGGGCACGCTTCTCATCCATATGCCGAAATACTGCCTCCAAGCCAAAAGAGGTTCAACTCCCTGTTCGAAGACTGATTTAAGTCTGTCAATCACACAGCATCATCTTATTTAGGAATTTGCAGTGTGCCATGCTTCTGTGAGAGACAATTGTGATCTTAAGCAGCATTGGTTTTGTGGTTTCTGTAAAGCCACATTGGTTCTTGTGCTGATTCATTGACTTCGCTGTGTAAAGAAGGCAGATATGGCACAGATAAAATCCCTGACCACAAAGTGATTTGAACACGCAACCTTCTTATCTGGAGTCAGACGCGCTACCTTTGCGCCACGAGGTCTTGTACAATGTGTTTTTTGGAGGGGATACCTAGTTCAGATTTCGTTGACTGTATCATTTGGAATGAAGACTTGGTTCTCTGGGGAAATGTACCATCTGACAATGCCCCCTCGTCAGCACGTGCCTCTGCCCGGCGGGTTAGGTGTATGAAAATAAGCAAAAGCAGAGCCCGTATAGCTCAGTCGGTAGAGCATCAGACTTTTAATCTGAGGGTCCAGGGTTCAAGTCCCTGTTCGGGCGATCCTTTAATGTTCACCTTTCTTCACTACGCTGTCTTTCTGAACTTGCATTTTCCTTGACTTTCCATGACATGTTCGACCTGAGGACAAAACACTCACAGAGCCAAAACAGCTTAGTCTGAAAACATCCTCATAGTACCGATAAAGTTTGTAGAAACATGTCAAACGATGTTAAAATGAATCCTCAGGTTGTCTATTGTCTTAATAATTGATCATATTTCAACCGGACAATAGCGTGTTCAATAGAAAGGAAAAACAACGGTCACGCTCCCAAACCAGCACTGCATGCTTCCTAAGCACTGACAGAAAGGTCTCGTTCTTCGTAATTTTTCAGAAAAGAATCCTGAAACAATGTCTAAAGACTGTTGACATCTAGTGGAAGCCATAGGAACTGCAATCTGGGTCCGAACCCATTAGAAACTCAATAAGCATTCAATTGAAAACTACCCACATCAAAAAAAAATCGCACTTCCTGGAATGATTTTCCTCAGGTTTTCGCCTATCAGTTCTGTTATACTCACAGACAGGATTTTAACAGTTTTGGAAACTTTAGAGTGTTTTATATCCACATCTACCAATTATATGCATATCCGAGCTTCTGGGCCTGAGTAACAGGGCACGCTTCTCATCCATATGCCGAAATACTGCCTCCAAGCCAAAAGAAGTTCAACTCCCTGTTCGAAGACTGATTTAAGTCTGTCAATCACACAGCATCATCTTATTTAGGAATTTGCAGTGTGCCATGCTTCTGTGAGAGACAATTGTGATCTTAAGCAGCATTGGTTTTGTGGTTTCTGTAAAGCCACATTGGTTCTTGTGCTGATTCATTGACTTCGCTGTGTAAAGAAGGCAGAGATTGCACACATAAAATCCCTGACCACGACGTGATTTGAACACGCAACCTTCTGATCTGGAGTCAGACGCGCTACCTTTGCGCCACGAGGTCTTGTACAATGTGTTTTTTGGAGGGGATGCCTAGTTCAGATTTCGTTGACTGTATCATTTGGAATGAAGACCTGGTTCTCTGGAGAAATGTACCATCTGACAATGCCCCCTCGTCAGCACGTGCCTCTGCCCGGCGGGTTAGGTGTATGAAAATAAGCAAAAGCAGAGCCCGGATAGCTCAGTCGGTAGAGCATCAGACTTTTAATCTGAGGGTCCAGGGTTCAAGTCCCTGTTCGGGCGATCCTTTAATGTTCGTCTTTCTGAACTTGCATTTTCCTTGACTTTCCATGACATGTTCGACCTGAGGACAAAACACTCACAGAGCCAAAACAGCTTAGTCTGAAAACATCCTCATAGTACCGATAAAGTTTGTAGAAACATGTCAAACGATGTTAAAATGAATCCTCAGGTTGTCTATTGTCTTAATAATTGATCATATTTCAACCGGACAATAGCGTGTTCAATAGAAAGGAAAAACAACGGTCACGCTCCCAAACCAGCACTGCATGCTTCCTAAGGACTGACAGAAAGGTCTCGTTCTTTGTAATTTTTCAGAAAAGAAGCCTGAAACAATGTCTAAAGACTGTTGACATCTAGTGGAAGCCATAGGAACTGCAATCTGGGTCCGAACCCATTAGAAACTCAATAAGCGTTCAATTGAAAACTACCCACATCAAAAAAAAATCGCACTTCCTGGAATGATTTTCCTCAGATTTTCGCCTGCCGTATCAGTTCTGTTATACTCACAGACAGGATTTTAACAGTTTTGGAAACTTTAGAGTGTTTTATATCCACATCTACCAATTATATGCATATCCGAGCTTCTGGGCCTGAGTAACAGGGCACGCTTCTCATCCATATGCCGAAATACTGCCTCCAAGCCAAAAGAGGTTCAACTCCCTGTTCGAAGACTGATTTAAGTCTGTCAATCACACAGCATCATCTTATTTAGGAATTTGCAGTGTGCCATGCTTCTGTGAGAGACAATTGTGATCTTAAGCAGCATTGGTTTTGTGGTTTCTGTAAAGCCACATTGGTTCTTGTGCTGATTCATTGACTTCGCTGTGTAAAGAAGGCAGAGATTGCACAGATAAAATCCCTGACCACGACGTGATTTGAACACGCAACCTTCTGATCTGGAGTCAGACGCGCTACCTTTGCGCCACGAGGTCTTGTACAATGTGTTTTTTGGAGGGGATGCCTAGTTCAGATTTCGTTGACTGTATCATTTGGAATGAAGACCTGGTTCTCTGGAGAAATGTACCATCTGACAATGCCCCCTCGTCAGCACGTGCCTCTGCCCGGCGGGTTAGGTGTATGAAAATAAGCAAAAGCAGAGCCCGGATAGCTCAGTCGGTAGAGCATCAGACTTTTAATCTGAGGGTCCAGGGTTCAAGTCCCTGTTCGGGCGATCCTTTAATGTTCGTCTTTCTGAACTTGCATTTTCCTTGACTTTCCATGACATGTTCGACCTGAGGACAAAACACTCACAGAGCCAAAACAGCTTAGTCTGAAAACATCCTCATAGTACCGATAAAGTTTGTAGAAACATGTCAAACGATGTTAAAATGAATCCTCAGGTTGTCTATTGTCTTAATAATTGATCATATTTCAACCGGACAATAGCGTGTTCAATAGAAAGGAAAAACAACGGTCACGCTCCCAAACCAGCACTGCATGCTTCCTAAGGACTGACAGAAAGGTCTCGTTCTTTGTAATTTTTCAGAAAAGAAGCCTGAAACAATGTCTAAAGACTGTTGACATCTAGTGGAAGCCATAGGAACTGCAATCTGGGTCCGAACCCATTAGAAACTCAATAAGCGTTCAATTGAAAACTACCCACATCAAAAACAAATCGCACTTCCTGGAATGATTTTCCTCAGATTTTCGCCTATCAGTTCTGTTATACTCACAGACAGGATTTTAACAGTTTTGGAAACTTTAGAGTGTTTTATATCCACATCTACCAATTATATGCATATCCAAGCTTCTGGGCCTGAGTAACAGGGCACGCTTCTCATCCATATGCCGAAATACTGCCTCCAAGCCAAAAGAAGTTCAACTCCCTGTTCGAAGACTGATTTAAGTCTGTCAATCACACAGCATCATCTTATTTAGGAATTTGCAGTGTGCCATGCTTCTGTGAGAGACAATTGTGATCTTAAGCAGCATTGGTTTTGTGGTTTCTGTAAAGCCACATTGGTTCTTGTGCTGATTCATTGACTTCGCTGTGTAAAGAAGGCAGAGATTGCACAGATAAAATCCCTGACCACGACGTGATTTGAACACTCAACCTTCTGATCTGGAGTCAGACGCGCTACCTTTGCGCCACGAGGTCTTGTACAATGTGTTTTTTGGAGGGGATGCCTAGTTCAGATTTCGTTGACTGTATCATTTGGAATGAAGACCTGGTTCTCTGGAGAAATGTACCATCTGACAATGCCCCCTCGTCAGCACGTGCCTCTGCCCGGCGGGTTAGGTGTATGAAAATAAGCAAAAGCAGAGCCCGGATAGCTCAGTCGGTAGAGCATCAGACTTTTAATCTGAGGGTCCAGGGTTCAAGTCCCTGTTCGGGCGATCCTTTAATGTTCGTCTTTCTGAACTTGCATTTTCCTTGACTTTCCATGACATGTTCGACCTGAGGACAAAACACTCACAGAGCCAAAACAGCTTAGTCTGAAAACATCCTCATAGTACCGATAAAGTTTGTAGAAACATGTCAAACGATGTTAAAATGAATCCTCAGGTTGTCTATTGTCTTAATAATTGATCATATTTCAACCGGACAATAGCGTGTTCAATAGAAAGGAAAAACAACGGTCACGCTCCCAAACCAGCACTGCATGCTTCCTAAGGACTGACAGAAAGGTCTCGTTCTTTGTAATTTTTCAGAAAAGAAGCCTGAAACAATGTCTAAAGACTGTTGACATCTAGTGGAAGCCATAGGAACTGCAATCTGGGTCCGAACCCATTAGAAACTCAATAAGCGTTCAATTGAAAACTACCCACATCAAAAAAAAATCGCACTTCCTGGAATGATTTTCCTCAGATTTTCGCCTGCCGTATCAGTTCTGTTATACTCACAGACAGGATTTTAACAGTTTTGGAAACTTTAGAGTGTTTTATATCCACATCTACCAATTATATGCATATCCGAGCTTCTGGGCCTGAGTAACAGGGCACGCTTCTCATCCATATGCCGAAATACTGCCTCCAAGCCAAAAGAAGTTCAACTCCCTGTTCGAAGACTGATTTAAGTCTGTCAATCACACAGCATCATCTTATTTAGGAATTTGCAGTGTGCCATGCTTCTGTGAGAGACAATTGTGATCTTAAGCAGCATTGGTTTTGTGGTTTCTGTAAAGCCACATTGGTTCTTGTGCTGATTCATTGACTTCGCTGTGTAAAGAAGGCAGAGATTGCACACATAAAATCCCTGACCACGACGTGATTTGAACACGCAACCTTCTGATCTGGAGTCAGACGCGCTACCTTTGCGCCACGAGGTCTTGTACAATGTGTTTTTTGGAGGGGATGCCTAGTTCAGATTTCGTTGACTGTATCATTTGGAATGAAGACCTGGTTCTCTGGAGAAATGTACCATCTGACAATGCCCCCTCGTCAGCACGTGCCTCTGCCCGGCGGGTTAGGTGTATGAAAATAAGCAAAAGCAGAGCCCGGATAGCTCAGTCGGTAGAGCATCAGACTTTTAATCTGAGGGTCCAGGGTTCAAGTCCCTGTTCGGGCGATCCTTTAATGTTCGTCTTTCTGAACTTGCATTTTCCTTGACTTTCCATGACATGTTCGACCTGAGGACAAAACACTCACAGAGCCAAAACAGCTTAGTCTGAAGACATCCTCATAGTACCGATAAAGTTTGTAGAAACATGTCAAACGATGTTAAAATGAATCCTCAGGTTGTCTATTGTCTTAATAATTGATCATATTTCAACCGGACAATAGCGTATTCAATAGAAAGGAAAAACAACGGTCACGCTCCCAAACCAGCACTGCATGCTTCCTAAGCACTGACAGAAAGGTCTCGTTCTTCGTAATTTTTCAGAAAAGAAGCCTGAAACAATGTCTAAAGACTGTTGACATCTAGTGGAAGCCATAGGAACTGCAATCTGGGTCCGAACCCATTAGAAACTCAATAAGCATTCAATTGAAAACTACCCACATCAAAAAAAAATCGCACTTCCTGGAATGATTTTCCTCAGGTTTTCGCCTATCAGTTCTGTTATACTCACAGACAGGATTTTAACAGTTTTGGAAACTTTAGAGTGTTTTATATCCACATCTACCAATTATATGCATATCCGAGCTTCTGGGCCTGAGTAACAGGGCACGCTTCTCATCCATATGCCGAAATACTGCCTCCAAGCCAAAAGAAGTTCAACTCCCTGTTCGAAGACTGATTTAAGTCTGTCAATCACACAGCATCATCTTATTTAGGAATTTGCAGTGTGCCATGCTTCTGTGAGAGACAATTGTGATCTTAAGCAGCATTGGTTTTGTGGTTTCTGTAAAGCCACATTGGTTCTTGTGCTGATTCATTGACTTCGCTGTGTAAAGAAGGCAGAGATTGCACAGATAAAATCCCTGACCACGACGTGATTTGAACACGCAACCTTCTGATCTGGAGTCAGACGCGCTACCTTTGCGCCACGAGGTCTTGTACAATGTGTTTTTTGGAGGGGATGCCTAGTTCAGATTTCGTTGACTGTATCATTTGGAATGAAGACCTGGTTCTCTGGAGAAATGTACCATCTGACAATGCCCCCTCGTCAGCACGTGCCTCTGCCCGGCGGGTTAGGTGTATGAAAATAAGCAAAAGCAGAGCCCGGATAGCTCAGTCGGTAGAGCATCAGACTTTTAATCTGAGGGTCCAGGGTTCAAGTCCCTGTTCGGGCGATCCTTTAATGTTCACCTTTCTTCTCTGTCTTTCTGAACTTGCATTTTCCTTGACTTTCCATGACATGTTCGACCTGAGGACAAAACACTCACAGAGCCAAAACAGCTTAGTCTGAAGACATCCTCATAGTACCGATAAAGTTTGTAGAAACATGTCAAACGATGTTAAAATGAATCCTCAGGTTGTCTATTGTCTTAATAATTGATCATATTTCAACCGGACAATAGCGTGTTCAATAGAAAGGAAAAACAACGGTCACGCTCCCAAACCAGCACTGCATGCTTCCTAAGGACTGACAGAAAGGTCTCGTTCTTTGTAATTTTTCAGAAAAGAAGCCTGAAACAATGTCTAAAGACTGTTGACATCTAGTGGAAGCCATAGGAACTGCAATCTGGGTCCGAACCCATTAGAAACTCAATAAGCGTTCAATTGAAAACTACCCACATCAAAAAAAAATTGCACTTCCTGGAATGATTTTCCTCAGATTTTCGCCTGCCGTATCAGTTCTGTTATACTCACAGACAGGATTTTAACAGTTTTGGAAACTTTAGAGTGTTTTATATCCACATCTACCAATTATATGCATATCCGAGCTTCTTGGCCTGAGTAACAGGGCACGCTTCTCATCCATATGTCGAAATACTGCCTCCAAGCCAAAAGAAGTTCAACTCCCTGTTCAAAGACTGATTTAAGTCTGTCAATCACACAGCATCATCTTATTTAGGAATTTGCAGTGTGCCATGCTTCTGTGAGAGACAATTGTGATCTTAAGCAGCATTGGTTTTGTGGTTTCTGTAAAGCCACATAGGTTCTTGTGCTGATTCATTGACTTCGCTGTGTAAAGAAGGCAGAGATTGCACAGATAAAATCCCTGACCACGACGTGATTTGAACACGCAACCTTCTGATCTGGAGTCAGACGCGCTACCTTTGCGCCACGAGGTCTTGTACAATGTGTTTTTTGGAGGGGATGCCTAGTTCAGATTTCGTTGACTGTATCATTTGGAATGAAGACCTGGATCTCTGGAGAAATGTACCATCTGACAATGCCCCCTCGTCAGCACGTGCCTCTGCCCGGCGGGTTAGGTGTATGAAAATAAGCAAAAGCAGAGCCCGGATAGCTCAGTCGGTAGAGCATCAGACTTTTAATCTGAGGGTCCAGGGTTCAAGTCCCTGTTTGGGCGATCCTTTAATGTTCACCTTTCTTCACTACGCTGTCTTTCTGAACTTGCATTTTCCTTGACTTTCCATGACATGTTCGACCTGAGGACAAAACACTCACAGAGCCAAAACAGCTTAGTCTGAAGACATCCTCATAGTACCGATAAAGTTTGTAGAAACATGTCAAACGATGTTAAAATGAATCCTCAGGTTGTCTATTGTCTTAATAATTGATAATATTTCAACCGGACAATAGCGTATTCAATAGAAAGGAAAAACAACGGTCACGCTCCCAAACCAGCACTGCATGCTTCCTAAGCACTGACAGAAAGGTCTCGTTCTTCGTAATTTTTCAGAAAAGAAGCCTGAAACAATGTCTAAAGACTGTTGACATCTAGTGGAAGCCATAGGAACTGCAATCTGGGTCCGAACCCATTAGAAACTCAATAAGCATTCAATTGAAAACTACCCACATCAAAAAAAAATCGCACTTCCTGGAATGATTTTCCTCAGGTTTTCGCCTATCAGTTCTGTTATACTCACAGACAGGATTTTAACAGTTTTGGAAACTTTAGAGTGTTTTATATCCACATCTACCAATTATATGCATATCCGAGCTTCTGGGCCTGAGTAACAGGGCACGCTTCTCATCCATATGCCGAAATACTGCCTCCAAGCCAAAAGAAGTTCAACTCCCTGTTCGAAGACTGATTTAAGTCTGTCAATCACACAGCATCATCTTATTTAGGAATTTGCAGTGTGCCATGCTTCTGTGAGAGACAATTGTGATCTTAAGCAGCATTGGTTTGGTGGTTTCTGTAAAGCCACATTGGTTCTTGTGCTGATTCATTGACTTCGCTGTGTAAAGAAGGCAGAGATTACACACATAAAATCCCTGACCACGACATGATTTGAACACGCAACCTTCTGATCTGGAGTCAGACGCGCTACCTTTGCGCCACGAGGTCTTGTACAATGTGTTTTTTGGAGGGGATGCCTAGTTCAGATTTCGTTGACTGTATCATTTGGAATGAAGACCTGGTTCTCTGGAGAAATGTACCATCTGACAATGCCCCCTCGTCAGCACGTGCCTCTGCCCGGCGGGTTAGGTGTATGAAAATAAGCAAAAGCAGAGCCCGGATAGCTCAGTCGGTAGAGCATCAGACTTTTAATCTGAGGGTCCAGGGTTCAAGTCCCTGTTCGGGCGATCCTTTAATGTTCACCTTTCTTCACTACGCTGTCTTTCTGAACTTGCATTTTCCTTGACTTTCCATGACATGTTCGACCTGAGGACAAAACACTCACAGAGCCAAAACAGCTTAGTCTGAAAACATCCTCATAGTACCGATAAAGTTTGTAGAAACATGTCAAACGATGTTAAAATGAATCCTCAGGTTGTCTATTGTCTTAATAATTGATCATATTTCAACCGGACAATAGCGTGTTCAATAGAAAGGAAAAACAACGGTCACGCTCCCAAACCAGCACTGCATGCTTCCTAAGGACTGACAGAAAGGTCTCGTTCTTTGTAATTTTTCAGAAAAGAAGCCTGAAACAATGTCTAAAGACTGTTGACATCTAGTGGAAGCCATAGGAACTGCAATCTGGGTCCGAACCCATTAGAAACTCAATAAGCATTCAATTGAAAACTACCCACATCAAAAAAAAATCGCACTTCCTGGAATGATTTTCCTCAGATTTTCGCCTGCCGTATCAGTTCTGTTATACTCACAGACAGGATTTTAACAGTTTTGGAAACTTTAGAGTGTTTTATATCCACATCTACCAATTATATGCATATCCGAGCTTCTGGGCCTGAGTAACAGGGCACGCTTCTCATCCATATGCCGAAATACTGCCTCCAAGCCAAAAGAAGTTCAACTCCCTGTTCGAAGACTGATTTAAGTCTGTCAATCACACAGCATCATCTTATTTAGGAATTTGCAGTGTGCCATGCTTCTGTGAGAGACAATTGTGATCTTAAGCAGCATTGGTTTTGTGGTTTCTGTAAAGCCACATTGGTTCTTGTGCTGATTCATTGACTTCGCTGTGTAAAGAAGGCAGAGATTGCACAGATAAAATCCCTGACCACGACGTGATTTGAACACGCAACCTTCTGATCTGGAGTCAGACGCGCTACCTTTGCGCCACGAGGTCTTGTACAATGTGTTTTTTGGAGGGGATGCCTAGTTCAGATTTCGTTGACTGTATCATTTGGAATGAAGACCTGGTTCTCTGGAGAAATGTACCATCTGACAATGCCCCCTCGTCAGCACGTGCCTCTGCCCGGCGGGTTAGGTGTATGAAAATAAGCAAAAGCAGAGCCCGGATAGCTCAGTCGGTAGAGCATCAGACTTTTAATCTGAGGGTCCAGGGTTCAAGTCCCTGTTCGGGCGATCCTTTAATGTTCACCTTTCTTCACTACGCTGTCTTTCTGAACTTGCATTTTCCTTGACTTTCCATGACATGTTCGACCTGAGGACAAAACACTCACAGAGCCAAAACAGCTTAGTCTGAAGACATCCTCATAGTACCGATAAAGTTTGTAGAAACATGTCAAACGATGTTAAAATGAATCCTCAGGTTGTCTATTGTCTTAATAATTGATAATATTTCAACCGGACAATAGCGTATTCAATAGAAAGGAAAAACAACGGTCACGCTCCCAAACCAGCACTGCATGCTTCCTAAGCACTGACAGAAAGGTCTCGTTCTTCGTAATTTTTCAGAAAAGAAGCCTGAAACAATGTCTAAAGACTGTTGACATCTAGTGGAAGCCATAGGAACTGCAATCTGGGTCCGAACCCATTAGAAACTCAATAAGCATTCAATTGAAAACTACCCACATCAAAAAAAATCGCACTTCCTGGAATGATTTTCCTCAGGTTTTCGCCTGCCGTATCAGTTCTGTTATACTCACAGACAGGATTTTAACAGTTTTGGAAACTTTAGAGTGTTTTATATCCACATCTACCAATTATATGCATATCCGAGCTTCTGGGCCTGAGTAACAGGGCACGCTTCTCATCCATATGCCGAAATACTGCCTCCAAGCCAAAAGAAGTTCAACTCCCTGTTCGAAGACTGATTTAAGTCTGTCAATCACACAGCATCATCTTATTTAGGAATTTGCAGTGTGCCATGCTTCTGTGAGAGACAATTGTGATCTTAAGCAGCATTGGTTTGGTGGTTTCTGTAAAGCCACATTGGTTCTTGTGCTGATTCATTGACTTCGCTGTGTAAAGAAGGCAGAGATTGCACACATAAAATCCCTGACCACGACATGATTTGAACACGCAACCTTCTGATCTGGAGTCAGACGCGCTACCTTTGCGCCACGAGGTCTTGTACAATGTGTTTTTTGGAGGGGATGCCTAGTTCAGATTTCGTTGACTGTATCATTTGGAATGAAGACCTGGTTCTCTGGGGAAATGTACCATCTGACAATGCCCCCTCGTCAGCACGTGCCTCTGCCCGGCGGGTTAGGTGTATGAAAATAAGCAAAAGCAGAGCCCGGATAGCTCAGTCGGTAGAGCATCAGACTTTTAATCTGAGGGTCCAGGGTTCAAGTCCCTGTTCGGGCGATCCTTTAATGTTCACCTTTCTTCACTACGCTGTCTTTCTGAACTTGCATTTTCCTTGACTTTCCATGACATGTTCGACCTGAGGACAAAACACTCACAGAGCCAAAACAGCTTAGTCTGAAGACATCCTCATAGTACCGATAAAGTTTGTAGAAACATGTCAAACGATGTTAAAATGAATCCTCAGGTTGTCGATTGTCTTAATAATTGATAATATTTCAACCGGACAATAGCGTATTCAATAGAAAGGAAAAACAACGGTCACGCTCCCAAACCAGCACTGCATGCTTCCTAAGCACTGACAGAAAGGTCTCGTTCTTCGTAATTTTTCAGAAAAGAAGCCTGAAACAATGTCTAAAGACTGTTGACATCTAGTGGAAGCCATAGGAACTGCAATCTGGGTCCGAACCCATTAGAAACTCAATAAGCATTCAATTGAAAACTACCCACATCAAAAAAAAATCGCACTTCCTGGAATGATTTTCCTCAGGTTTTCGCCTGCCGTATCAGTTCTGTTATACTCACAGACAGGATTTTAACAGTTTTGGAAACTTTAGAGTGTTTTATATCCACATCTACCAATTATATGCATATCCGAGCTTCTGGGCCTGAGTAACAGGGCACGCTTCTCATCCATATGCCGAAATACTGCCTCCAAGCCAAAAGAAGTTCAACTCCCTGTTCGAAGACTGATTTAAGTCTGTCAATCACACAGCATCATCTTATTTAGGAATTTGCAGTGTGCCATGCTTCTGTGAGAGACAATTGTGATCTTAAGCAGCATTGGGTTGGTGGTTTCTGTAAAGCCACATTGGTTCTTGTGCTGATTCATTGACTTCGCTGTGTAAAGAAGGCAGAGATTGCACACATAAAATCCCAGACCACGACGTGATTTGAACACGCAACCATCTGATCTGGAGTCAGACACGCTACCTTTGCGCCACGAGGTCTTGTACAATGTGTTTTTTGGAGGGGATGCCTAGTTCAGATTTCGTTGACTGTATCATTTGGAATGAAGACCTGGTTCTCTGGGGAAATGTACCATCTGACAATGCCCCCTCGTCAGCACGTGCCTCTGCCCGGCAGGTTAGGTGTATGAAAATAAGCAAAAGCAGAGCCCGGATAGCTCAGTCGGTAGAGCATCAGACTTTTAATCTGAGGGTCCAGGGTTCAAGTCCCTGTTTGGGCGATCCTTTAATGTTCACCTTTCTTCACTACGCTGTCTTTCTGAACTTGCATTTTCCTTGACTTTCCATGACATGTTCGACCTGAGGACAAAACACTCACAGAGCCAAAACAGCTTAGTCTGAAGACATCCTCATAGTACCGATAAAGTTTGTAGAAACATGTCAAACGATGTTAAAATGAATCCTCAGGTTGTCGATTGTCTTAATAATTGATAATATTTCAACCGGACAATAGCGTATTCAATAGAAAGGAAAAACAACGGTCACGCTCCCAAACCAGCACTGCATGCTTCCTAAGCACTGACAGAAAGGTCTCGTTCTTCGTAATTTTTCAGAAAAGAAGCCTGAAACAATGTCTAAAGACTGTTGACATCTAGTGGAAGCCATAGGAACTGCAATCTGGGTCCGAACCCATTAGAAACTCAATAAGCATTCAATTGAAAACTACCCACATCAAAAAAAAATCGCACTTCCTGGAATGATTTTCCTCAGGTTTTCGCCTGCCGTATCAGTTCTGTTATACTCACAGACAGGATTTTAACAGTTTTGGAAACTTTAGAGTGTTTTATATCCACATCTACCAATTATATGCATATCCGAGCTTCTGGGCCTGAGTAACAGGGCACGCTTCTCATCCATATGCCGAAATACTGCCTCCAAGCCAAAAGAAGTTCAACTCCCTGTTCGAAGACTGATTTAAGTCTGTCAATCACACAGCATCATCTTATTTAGGAATTTGCAGTGTGCCATGCTTCTGTGAGAGACAATTGTGATCTTAAGCAGCATTGGTTTTGTGGTTTCTGTAAAGCCACATTGGTTCTTGTGCTGATTCATTGACTTCGCTGTGTAAAGAAGGCAGAGATTGCACAGATAAAATCCCTGACCACGACGTGATTTGAACACGCAACCTTCTGATCTGGAGTCAGACGCGCTACCTTTGCGCCACGAGGTCTTGTACAATGTGTTTTTTGGAGGGGATGCCTAGTTCAGATTTCGTTGACTGTATCATTTGGAATGAAGACCTGGTTCTCTGGGGAAATGTACCATCTGACAATGCCCCCTCGTCAGCACGTGCCTCTGCCCGGCGGGTTAGGTGTATGAAAATAAGCAAAAGCAGAGCCCGGATAGCTCAGTCGGTAGAGCATCAGACTTTTAATCTGAGGGTCCAGGGTTCAAGTCCCTGTTCGGGCGATCCTTTAATGTTCACCTTTCTTCACTACGCTGTCTTTCTGAACTTGCATTTTCCTTGACTTTCCATGACATGTTCGACCTGAGGACAAAACACTCACAGAGCCAAAACAGCTTAGTCTGAAGACATCCTCATAGTACCGATAAAGTTTGTAGAAACATGTCAAACGATGTTAAAATGAATCCTCAGGTTGTCTATTGTCTTAATAATTGATAATATTTCAACCGGACAATAGCGTATTCAATAGAAAGGAAAAACAACGGTCACGCTCCCAAACCAGCACTGCATGCTTCCTAAGGACTGACAGAAAGGTCTCGTTCTTTGTAATTTTTCAGAAAAGAAGCCTGAAACAATGTCTAAAGACTGTTGACATCTAGTGGAAGCCATAGGAACTGCAATCTGGGTCCGAACCCATTAGAAACTCAATAAGCATTCAATTGAAAACTACCCACATCAAAAAAAATCGCACTTCCTGGAATGATTTTCCTCAGGTTTTCGCCTATCAGTTCTGTTATACTCACAGACAGGATTTTAACAGTTTTGGAAACTTTAGAGTGTTTTATATCCACATCTACCAATTATATGCATATCCGAGCTTCTGGGCCTGAGTAACAGGGCACGCTTCTCATCCATATGCCGAAATACTGCCTCCAAGCCAAAAGAAGTTCAACTCCCTGTTCGAAGACTGATTTAAGTCTGTCAATCACACAGCATCATCTTATTTAGGAATTTGCAGTGTGCCATGCTTCTGTGAGAGACAATTGTGATCTTAAGCAGCATTGGTTTTGTGGTTTCTGTAAAGCCACATTGGTTCTTGTGCTGATTCATTGACTTCGCTGTGTAAAGAAGGCAGAGATTGCACAGATAAAATCCCTGACCACGACGTGATTTGAACACGCAACCTTCTGATCTGGAGTCAGACGCGCTACCTTTGCGCCACGAGGTCTTGTACAATGTGTTTTTTGGAGGGGATGCCTAGTTCAGATTTCGTTGACTGTATCATTTGGAATGAAGACCTGGTTCTCTGGAGAAATGTACCATCTGACAATGCCCCCTCGTCAGCACGTGCCTCTGCCCGGCGGGTTAGGTGTATGAAAATAAGCAAAAGCAGAGCCCGGATAGCTCAGTCGGTAGAGCATCAGACTTTTAATCTGAGGGTCCAGGGTTCAAGTCCCTGTTCGGGCGATCCTTTAATGTTCGTCTTTCTGAACTTGCATTTTCCTTGACTTTCCATGACATGTTCGACCTGAGGACAAAACACTCACAGAGCCAAAACAGCTTAGTCTGAAGACATCCTCATAGTACCCATAAAGTTTGTAGAAACATGTCAAACGATGTTAAAATGAATCCTCAGGTTGTCGATTGTCTTAATAATTGATAATATTTCAACCGGACAATAGCGTATTCAATAGAAAGGAAAAACAACGGTCACGCTCCCAAACCAGCACTGCATGCTTCCTAAGCACTGACAGAAAGGTCTCGTTCTTCGTAATATTTCAGAAAAGAAGCCTGAAACAATGTCTAAAGACTGTTGACATCTAGTGGAAGCCATAGGAACTGCAATCTGGGTCCGAACCCATTAGAAACTCAATAAGCATTCAATTGAAAACTACCCACATCAAAAAAAATCGCACTTCCTGGAATGATTTTCCTCAGGTTTTCGCCTGCCGTATCAGTTCTGTTATACTCACAGACAGGATTTTAACAGTTTTGGAAACTTTAGAGTGTTTTATATCCACATCTACCAATTATATGCATATCCGAGCTTCTGGGCCTGAGTAACAGGGCACGCTTCTCATCCATATGCCGAAATACTGCCTCCAAGCCAAAAGAAGTTCAACTCCCTGTTCGAAGACTGATTTAAGTCTGTCAATCACACAGCATCATCTTATTTAGGAATTTGCAGTGTGCCATGCTTCTGTGAGAGACAATTGTGATCTTAAGCAGCATTGGTTTGGTGGTTTCTGTAAAGCCACATTGGTTCTTGTGCTGATTCATTGACTTCGCTGTGTAAAGAAGGCAGAGATTGCACACATAAAATCCCAGACCACGACGTGATTTGAACACGCAACCTTCTGATCTGGAGTCAGACGCGCTACCTTTGCGCCACGAGGTCTTGTACAATGTGTTTTTTGGAGGGGATGCCTAGTTCAGATTTCGTTGACTGTATCATTTGGAATGAAGACCTGGTTCTCTGGGGAAATGTACCATCTGACAATGCCCCCTCGTCAGCACGTGCCTCTGCCCGGCGGGTTAGGTGTATGAAAATAAGCAAAAGCAGAGCCCGGATAGCTCAGTCGGTAGAGCATCAGACTTTTAATCTGAGGGTCCAGGGTTCAAGTCCCTGTTCGGGCGATCCTTTAATGTTCACCTTTCTTCACTACGCTGTCTTTCTGAACTTGCATTTTCCTTGACTTTCCATGACATGTTCGACCTGAGGACAAAACACTCACAGAGCCAAAACAGCTTAGTCTGAAGACATCCTCATAGTACCGATAAAGTTTGTAGAAACATGTCAAACGATGTTAAAATGAATCCTCAGGTTGTCGATTGTCTTAATAATTGATAATATTTCAACCGGACAATAGCGTATTCAATAGAAAGGAAAAACAACGGTCACGCTCCCAAACCAGCACTGCATGCTTCCTAAGCACTGACAGAAAGGTCTCGTTCTTCGTAATTTTTCAGAAAAGAAGCCTGAAACAATGTCTAAAGACTGTTGACATCTAGTGGAAGCCATAGGAACTGCAATCTGGGTCCGAACCCATTAGAAACTCAATAAGCATTCAATTGAAAACTACCCACATCAAAAAAAATCGCACTTCCTGGAATGATTTTCCTCAGGTTTTCGCCTATCAGTTCTGTTATACTCACAGACAGGATTTTAACAGTTTTGGAAACTTTAGAGTGTTTTATATCCACATCTACCAATTATATGCATATCCGAGCTTCTGGGCCTGAGTAACAGGGCACGCTTCTCATCCATATGCCGAAATACTGCCTCCAAGCCAAAAGAAGTTCAACTCCCTGTTCGAAGACTGATTTAAGTCTGTCAATCACACAGCATCATCTTATTTAGGAATTTGCAGTGTGCCATGCTTCTGTGAGAGACAATTGTGATCTTAAGCAGCATTGGTTTGGTGGTTTCTGTAAAGCCACATTGGTTCTTGTGCTGATTCATTGACTTCGCTGTGTAAAGAAGGCAGAGATTGCACACATAAAATCCCTGACCACGACGTGATTTGAACACGCAACCTTCTGATCTGGAGTCAGACGCGCTACCTTTGCGCCACGAGGTCTTGTACAATGTGTTTTTTGGAGGGGATGCCTAGTTCAGATTTCGTTGACTGTATCATTTGGAATGAAGACCTGGTTCTCTGGGGAAATGTACCATCTGACAATGCCCCCTCGTCAGCACGTGCCTCTGCCCGGCGGGTTAGGTGTATGAAAATAAGCAAAAGCAGAGCCCGGATAGCTCAGTCGGTAGAGCATCAGACTTTTAATCTGAGGGTCCAGGGTTCAAGTCCCTGTTCGGGCGATCCTTTAATGTTCACCTTTCTTCACTACGCTGTCTTTCTGAACTTGCATTTTCCTTGACTTTCCATGACATGTTCGACCTGAGGACAAAACACTCACAGAGCCAAAACAGCTTAGTCTGAAGACATCCTCATAGTACCGATAAAGTTTGTAGAAACATGTCAAACGATGTTAAAATGAATCCTCAGGTTGTCGATTGTCTTAATAATTGATAATATTTCAACCGGACAATAGCGTATTCAATAGAAAGGAAAAACAACGGTCACGCTCCCAAACCAGCACTGCATGCTTCCTAAGGACTGACAGAAAGGTCTCGTTCTTTGTAATTTTTCAGAAAAGAAGCCTGAAACAATGTCTAAAGACTGTTGACATCTAGTGGAAGCCATAGGAACTGCAATCTGGGTCCGAACCCATTAGAAACTCAATAAGCATTCAATTGAAAACTACCCACATCAAAAAAAATCGCACTTCCTGGAATTATTTTCCTCAGGTTTTCGCCTATCAGTTCTGTTATACTCACAGACAGGATTTTAACAGTTTTGGAAACTTTAGAGTGTTTTATATCCACATCTACCAATTATATGCATATCCGAGCTTCTGGGCCTGAGTAACAGGGCACGCTTCTCATCCATATGCCGAAATACTGCCTCCAAGCCAAAAGAAGTTCAACTCCCTGTTCGAAGACTGATTTAAGTCTGTCAATCACACAGCATCATCTTATTTAGGAATTTGCAGTGTGCCATGCTTCTGTGAGAGACAATTGTGATCTTAAGCAGCATTGGGTTGGTGGTTTCTGTAAAGCCACATTGGTTCTTGTGCTGATTCATTGACTTCGCTGTGTAAAGAAGGCAGAGATTGCACAGATAAAATCCCTGACCACGACGTGATTTGAACACGCAACCTTCTGATCTGGAGTCAGACGCGCTACCTTTGCGCCACGAGGTCTTGTACAATGTGTTTTTTGGAGGGGATGCCTAGTTCAGATTTCGTTGACTGTATCATTTGGAATGAAGACCTGGTTCTCTGGAGAAATGTACCATCTGACAATGCCCCCTCGTCAGCACGTGCCTCTGCCCGGCGGGTTAGGTGTATGAAAATAAGCAAAAGCAGAGCCCGGATAGCTCAGTCGGTAGAGCATCAGACTTTTAATCTGAGGGTCCAGGGTTCAAGTCCCTGTTCGGGCGATCCTTTAATGTTCGTCTTTCTGAACTTGCATTTTCCTTGACTTTCCATGACATGTTCGACCTGAGGACAAAACACTCACAGAGCCAAAACAGCTTAGTCTGAAGACATCCTCATAGTACCGATAAAGTTTGTAGAAACATGTCAAACGATGTTAAAATGAATCCTCAGGTTGTCTATTGTCTTAATAATTGATCATATTTCAACCGGACAATAGCGTATTCAATAGAAAGGAAAAACAACGGTCACGCTCCCAAACCAGCACTGCATGCTTCCTAAGCACTGACAGAAAGGTCTCGTTCTTTGTAATTTTTCAGAAAAGAAGCCTGAAACAATGTCTAAAGACTGTTGACATCTAGTGGAAGCCATAGGAACTGCAATCTGGGTCCGAACCCATTAGAAACTCAATAAGCATTCAATTGAAAACTACCCACATCAAAAAAAAATCGCACTTCCTGGAATGATTTTCCTCAGGTTTTCGCCTGCCGTATCAGTTCTGTTATACTCACAGACAGGATTTTAACAGTTTTGGAAACTTTAGAGTGTTTTATATCCACATCTACCAATTATATGCATATCCGAGCTTCTGGGCCTGAGTAACAGGGCACGCTTCTCATCCATATGCCGAAATACTGCCTCCAAGCCAAAAGAAGTTCAACTCCCTGTTCGAAGACTGATTTAAGTCTGTCAATCACACAGCATCATCTTATTTAGGAATTTGCAGTGTGCCATGCTTCTGTGAGAGACAATTGTGATCTTAAGCAGCATTGGTTTGGTGGTTTCTGTAAAGCCACATTGGTTCTTGTGCTGATTCATTGACTTCGCTGTGTAAAGAAGGCAGAGATTGCACAGATAAAATCCCTGACCACGACGTGATTTGAACACGCAACCTTCTGATCTGGAGTCAGACGCGCTACCTTTGCGCCACGAGGTCTTGTACAATGTGTTTTTTGGAGGGGATGCCTAGTTCAGATTTCGTTGACTGTATCATTTGGAATGAAGACCTGGTTCTCTGGGGAAATGTACCATCTGACAATGCCCCCTCGTCAGCACGTGCCTCTGCCCGGCGGGTTAGGTGTATGAAAATAAGCAAAAGCAGAGCCCGGATAGCTCAGTCGGTAGAGCATCAGACTTTTAATCTGAGGGTCCAGGGTTCAAGTCCCTGTTCGGGCGATCCTTTAATGTTCACCTTTCTTTCTGTCTTTCTGAACTTGCATTTTCCTTGACTTTCCATGACATGTTCGACCTGAGGACAAAACACTCACAGAGCCAAAACAGCTTAGTCTGAAGACATCCTCATAGTACCGATAAAGTTTGTAGAAACATGTCAAACGATGTTAAAATGAATCCTCAGGTTGTCTATTGTCTTAATAATTAATCATATTTCAACCGGACAATAGCGTATTCAATAGAAAGGAAAAACAACGGTCACGCTCCCAAACCAGCACTGCATGCTTCCTAAGCACTGACAGAAAGGTCTCGTTCTTTGTAATTTTTCAGAAAAGAAGCCTGAAACAATGTCTAAAGACTGTTGACATCTAGTGGAAGCCATAGGAACTGCAATCTGGGTCCGAACCCATTAGAAACTCAATAAGCATTCAATTGAAAACTACCCACATCAAAAAAAAATCGCACTTCCTGGAATGATTTTCCTCAGGTTTTCGCCTATCAGTTCTGTTATACTCACAGACAGGATTTTAACAGTTTTGGAAACTTTAGAGTGTTTTATATCCACATCTACCAATTATATGCATATCCGAGCTTCTGGGCCTGAGTAACAGGGCACGCTTCTCATCCATATGCCGAAATACTGCCTCCAAGCCAAAAGAAGTTCAACTCCCTGTTCGAAGACTGATTTAAGTCTGTCAATCACACAGCATCATCTTATTTAGGAATTTGCAGTGTGCCATGCTTCTGTGAGAGACAATTGTGATCTTAAGCAGCATTGGTTTGGTGGTTTCTGTAAAGCCACATTGGTTCTTGTGCTGATTCATTGACTTCGCTGTGTAAAGAAGGCAGAGATTGCACACATAAAATCCCTGACCACGACATGATTTGAACACGCAACCTTCTGATCTGGAGTCAGACGCGCTACCTTTGCGCCACGAGGTCTTGTACAATGTGTTTTTTGGAGGGGATGCCTAGTTCAGATTTCGTTGACTGTATCATTTGGAATGAAGACCTGGTTCTCTGGGGAAATGTACCATCTGACAATGCCCCCTCGTCAGCACGTGCCTCTGCCCGGCGGGTTAGGTGTATGAAAATAAGCAAAAGCAGAGCCCGGATAGCTCAGTCGGTAGAGCATCAGACTTTTAATCTGAGGGTCCAGGGTTCAAGTCCCTGTTCGGGCGATCCTTTAATGTTCACCTTTCTTCACTACGCTGTCTTTCTGAACTTGCATTTTCCTTGACTTTCCATGACATGTTCGACCTGAGGACAAAACACTCACAGAGCCAAAACAGCTTAGTCTGAAGACATCCTCATAGTACCGATAAAGTTTGTAGAAACATGTCAAACGATGTTAAAATGAATCCTCAGGTTGTCTATTGTCTTAATAATTGATAATATTTCAACCGGACAATAGCGTATTCAATAGAAAGGAAAAACAACGGTCACGCTCCCAAACCAGCACTGCATGCTTCCTAAGCACTGACAGAAAGGTCTCGTTCTTTGTAATTTTTCAGAAAAGAAGCCTGAAACAATGTCTAAAGACTGTTGACATCTAGTGGAAGCCATAGGAACTGCAATCTGGGTCCGAACCCATTAGAAACTCAATAAGCATTCAATTGAAAACTACCCACATCAAAAAAAAATCGCACTTCCTGGAATGATTTTCCTCAGGTTTTCGCCTATCAGTTCTGTTATACTCACAGACAGGATTTTAACAGTTTTGGAAACTTTAGAGTGTTTTATATCCACATCTACCAATTATATGCATATCCGAGCTTCTGGGCCTGAGTAACAGGGCACGCTTCTCATCCATATGCCGAAATACTGCCTCCAAGCCAAAAGAAGTTCAACTCCCTGTTCGAAGACTGATTTAAGTCTGTCAATCACACAGCATCATCTTATTTAGGAATTTGCAGTGTGCCATGCTTCTGTGAGAGACAATTGTGATCTTAAGCAGCATTGGTTTGGTGGTTTCTGTAAAGCCACATTGGTTCTTGTGCTGATTCATTGACTTCGCTGTGTAAAGAAGGCAGAGATTGCACACATAAAATCCCTGACCACGACATGATTTGAACACGCAACCTTCTGATCTGGAGTCAGACGCGCTACCTTTGCGCCACGAGGTCTTGTACAATGTGTTTTTTGGAGGGGATGCCTAGTTCAGATTTTGTTGACTGTATCATTTGGAATGAAGACCTGGTTCTCTGGGGAAATGTACCATCTGACAATGCCCCCTCGTCAGCACGTGCCTCTGCCCGGCGGGTTAGGTGTATGAAAATAAGCAAAAGCAGAGCCCGGATAGCTCAGTCGGTAGAGCATCAGACTTTTAATCTGAGGGTCCAGGGTTCAAGTCCCTGTTCGGGCGATCCTTTAATGTTCACCTTTCTTCACTACGCTGTCTTTCTGAACTTGCATTTTCCTTGACTTTCCATGACATGTTCGACCTGAGGACAAAACACTCACAGAGCCAAAACAGCTTAGTCTGAAGACATCCTCATAGTACCCATAAAGTTTGTAGAAACATGTCAAACGATGTTAAAATGAATCCTCAGGTTGTCGATTGTCTTAATAATTGATAATATTTCAACCGGACAATAGCGTATTCAATAGAAAGGAAAAACAACGGTCACGCTCCCAAACCAGCACTGCATGCTTCCTAAGCACTGACAGAAAGGTCTCGTTCTTCGTAATATTTCAGAAAAGAAGCCTGAAACAATGTCTAAAGACTGTTGACATCTAGTGGAAGCCATAGGAACTGCAATCTGGGTCCGAACCCATTAGAAACTCAATAAGCATTCAATTGAAAACTACCCACATCAAAAAAAATCGCACTTCCTGGAATGATTTTCCTCAGGTTTTCGCCTATCAGTTCTGTTATACTCACAGACAGGATTTTAACAGTTTTGGAAACTTTAGAGTGTTTTATATCCACATCTACCAATTATATGCATATCCGAGCTTCTGGGCCTGAGTAACAGGGCACGCTTCTCATCCATATGCCGAAATACTGCCTCCAAGCCAAAAGAAGTTCAACTCCCTGTTCGAAGACTGATTTAAGTCTGTCAATCACACAGCATCATCTTATTTAGGAATTTGCAGTGTGCCATGCTTCTGTGAGAGACAATTGTGATCTTAAGCAGCATTGGTTTGGTGGTTTCTGTAAAGCCACATTGGTTCTTGTGCTGATTCATTGACTTCGCTGTGTAAAGAAGGCAGAGATTGCACACATAAAATCCCTGACCACGACATGATTTGAACACGCAACCTTCTGATCTGGAGTCAGACGCGCTACCTTTGCGCCACGAGGTCTTGTACAATGTGTTTTTTGGAGGGGATGCCTAGTTCAGATTTCGTTGACTGTATCATTTGGAATGAAGACCTGGTTCTCTGGGGAAATGTACCATCTGACAATGCCCCCTCGTCAGCACGTGCCTCTGCCCGGCGGGTTAGGTGTATGAAAATAAGCAAAAGCAGAGCCCGGATAGCTCAGTCGGTAGAGCATCAGACTTTTAATCTGAGGGTCCAGGGTTCAAGTCCCTGTTCGGGCGATCCTTTAATGTTCACCTTTCTTCACTACGCTGTCTTTCTGAACTTGCATTTTCCTTGACTTTCCATGACATGTTCGACCTGAGGACAAAACACTCACAGAGCCAAAACAGCTTAGTCTGAAGACATCCTCATAGTACCGATAAAGTTTGTAGAAACATGTCAAACGATGTTAAAATGAATCCTCAGGTTGTCGATTGTCTTAATAATTGATAATATTTCAACCGGACAATAGCGTATTCAATAGAAAGGAAAAACAACGGTCACGCTCCCAAACCAGCACTGCATGCTTCCTAAGCACTGACAGAAAGGTCTCGTTCTTCGTAATTTTTCAGAAAAGAAGCCTGAAACAATGTCTAAAGACTGTTGACATCTAGTGGAAGCCATAGGAACTGCAATCTGGGTCCGAACCCATTAGAAACTCAATAAGCATTCAATTGAAAACTACCCACATCAAAAAAAAATCGCACTTCCTGGAATGATTTTCCTCAGGTTTTCGCCTATCAGTTCTGTTATACTCACAGACAGGATTTTAACAGTTTTGGAAACTTTAGAGTGTTTTATATCCACATCTACCAATTATATGCATATCCGAGCTTCTGGGCCTGAGTAACAGGGCACGCTTCTCATCCATATGCCGAAATACTGCCTCCAAGCCAAAAGAAGTTCAACTCCCTGTTCGAAGACTGATTTAAGTCTGTCAATCACACAGCATCATCTTATTTAGGAATTTGCAGTGTGCCATGCTTCTGTGAGAGACAATTGTGATCTTAAGCAGCATTGGTTTGGTGGTTTCTGTAAAGCCACATTGGTTATTGTGCTGATTCATTGACTTCGCTGTGTAAAGAAGGCAGAGATTGCACACATAAAATCCCTGACCACGACATGATTTGAACACGCAACCTTCTGATCTGGAGTCAGACGCGCTACCTTTGCGCCACGAGGTCTTGTACAATGTGTTTTTTGGAGGGGATGCCTAGTTCAGATTTTGTTGACTGTATCATTTGGAATGAAGACCTGGTTCTCTGGGGAAATGTACCATCTGACAATGCCCCCTCGTCAGCACGTGCCTCTGCCCGGCGGGTTAGGTGTATGAAAATAAGCAAAAGCAGAGCCCGGATAGCTCAGTCGGTAGAGCATCAGACTTTTAATCTGAGGGTCCAGGGTTCAAGTCCCTGTTCGGGCGATCCTTTAATGTTCACCTTTCTTCACTACGCTGTCTTTCTGAACTTGCATTTTCCTTGACTTTCCATGACATGTTCGACCTGAGGACAAAACACTCACAGAGCCAAAACAGCTTAGTCTGAAGACATCCTCATAGTACCCATAAAGTTTGTAGAAACATGTCAAACGATGTTAAAATGAATCCTCAGGTTGTCGATTGTCTTAATAATTGATAATATTTCAACCGGACAATAGCGTATTCAATAGAAAGGAAAAACAACGGTCACGCTCCCAAACCAGCACTGCATGCTTCCTAAGCACTGACAGAAAGGTCTCGTTCTTCGTAATATTTCAGAAAAGAAGCCTGAAACAATGTCTAAAGACTGTTGACATCTAGTGGAAGCCATAGGAACTGCAATCTGGGTCCGAACCCATTAGAAACTCAATAAGCATTCAATTGAAAACTACCCACATCAAAAAAAATCGCACTTCCTGGAATGATTTTCCTCAGGTTTTCGCCTATCAGTTCTGTTATACTCACAGACAGGATTTTAACAGTTTTGGAAACTTTAGAGTGTTTTATATCCACATCTACCAATTATATGCATATCCGAGCTTCTGGGCCTGAGTAACAGGGCACGCTTCTCATCCATATGCCGAAATACTGCCTCCAAGCCAAAAGAAGTTCAACTCCCTGTTCGAAGACTGATTTAAGTCTGTCAATCACACAGCATCATCTTATTTAGGAATTTGCAGTGTGCCATGCTTCTGTGAGAGACAATTGTGATCTTAAGCAGCATTGGTTTGGTGGTTTCTGTAAAGCCACATTGGTTCTTGTGCTGATTCATTGACTTCGCTGTGTAAAGAAGGCAGAGATTGCACACATAAAATCCCTGACCACGACATGATTTGAACACGCAACCTTCTGATCTGGAGTCAGACGCGCTACCTTTGCGCCACGAGGTCTTGTACAATGTGTTTTTTGGAGGGGATGCCTAGTTCAGATTTCGTTGACTGTATCATTTGGAATGAAGACCTGGTTCTCTGGGGAAATGTACCATCTGACAATGCCCCCTCGTCAGCACGTGCCTCTGCCCGGCGGGTTAGGTGTATGAAAATAAGCAAAAGCAGAGCCCGGATAGCTCAGTCGGTAGAGCATCAGACTTTTAATCTGAGGGTCCAGGGTTCAAGTCCCTGTTCGGGCGATCCTTTAATGTTCACCTTTCTTCACTACGCTGTCTTTCTGAACTTGCATTTTCCTTGACTTTCCATGACATGTTCGACCTGAGGACAAAACACTCACAGAGCCAAAACAGCTTAGTCTGAAGACATCCTCATAGTACCGATAAAGTTTGTAGAAACATGTCAAACGATGTTAAAATGAATCCTCAGGTTGTCGATTGTCTTAATAATTGATAATATTTCAACCGGACAATAGCGTATTCAATAGAAAGGAAAAACAACGGTCACGCTCCCAAACCAGCACTGCATGCTTCCTAAGCACTGACAGAAAGGTCTCGTTCTTCGTAATTTTTCAGAAAAGAAGCCTGAAACAATGTCTAAAGACTGTTGACATCTAGTGGAAGCCATAGGAACTGCAATCTGGGTCCGAACCCATTAGAAACTCAATAAGCATTCAATTGAAAACTACCCACATCAAAAAAAATCGCACTTCCTGGAATGATTTTCCTCAGGTTTTCGCCTGCCGTATCAGTTCTGTTATACTCACAGACAGGATTTTAACAGTTTTGGAAACTTTAGAGTGTTTTATATCCACATCTACCAATTATATGCATATCCGAGCTTCTGGGCCTGAGTAACAGGGCACGCTTCTCATCCATATGCCGAAATACTGCCTCCAAGCCAAAAGAAGTTCAACTCCCTGTTCGAAGACTGATTTAAGTCTGTCAATCACACAGCATCATCTTATTTAGGAATTTGCAGTGTGCCATGCTTCTGTGAGAGACAATTGTGATCTTAAGCAGCATTGGGTTGGTGGTTTCTGTAAAGCCACATTGGTTCTTGTGCTGATTCATTGACTTCGCTGTGTAAAGAAGGCAGAGATTGCACACATAAAATCCCTGACCACGACGTGATTTGAACACGCAACCTTCTGATCTGGAGTCAGACACGCTACCTTTGCGCCACGAGGTCTTGTACAATGTGTTTTTTGGAGGGGATGCCTAGTTCAGATTTCGTTGACTGTATCATTTGGAATGAAGACCTGGTTCTCTGGGGAAATGTACCATCTGACAATGCCCCCTCGTCAGCACGTGCCTCTGCCCGGCGGGTTAGGTGTATGAAAATAAGCAAAAGCAGAGCCCGGATAGCTCAGTCGGTAGAGCATCAGACTTTTAATCTGAGGGTCCAGGGTTCAAGTCCCTGTTCGGGCGATCCTTTAATGTTCACCTTTCTTCACTACGCTGTCTTTCTGAACTTGCATTTTCCTTGACTTTCCATGACATGTTCGACCTGAGGACAAAACACTCACAGAGCCAAAACAGCTTAGTCTGAAGACATCCTCATAGTACCGATAAAGTTTGTAGAAACATGTCAAACGATGTTAAAATGAATCCTCAGGTTGTCGATTGTCTTAATAATTGATAATATTTCAACCGGACAATAGCGTATTCAATAGAAAGGAAAAACAACGGTCACGCTCCCAAACCAGCACTGCATGCTTCCTAAGCACTGACAGAAAGGTCTCGTTCTTCGTAATTTTTCAGAAAAGAAGCCTGAAACAATGTCTAAAGACTGTTGACATCTAGTGGAAGCCATAGGAACTGCAATCTGGGTCCGAACCCATTAGAAACTCAATAAGCATTCAATTGAAAACTACCCACATCAAAAAAAAATCGCACTTCCTGGAATGATTTTCCTCAGGTTTTCGCCTGCCGTATCAGTTCTGTTATACTCACAGACAGGATTTTAACAGTTTTGGAAACTTTAGAGTGTTTTATATCCACATCTACCAATTATATGCATATCCGAGCTTCTGGGCCTGAGTAACAGGGCACGCTTCTCATCCATATGCCGAAATACTGCCTCCAAGCCAAAAGAAGTTCAACTCCCTGTTCGAAGACTGATTTAAGTCTGTCAATCACACAGCATCATCTTATTTAGGAATTTGCAGTGTGCCATGCTTCTGTGAGAGACAATTGTGATCTTAAGCAGCATTGGGTTGGTGGTTTCTGTAAAGCCACATTGGTTCTTGTGCTGATTCATTGACTTCGCTGTGTAAAGAAGGCAGAGATTGCACACATAAAATCCCTGATCACGACGTGATATGAACACGCAACCTTCTGATCTGGAGTCAGACACGCTACCTTTGCGCCACAAGGTCTTGTACAATGTGTTTTTTGGAGGGGATGCCTAGTTCAGATTTCGTTGACTGTATCATTTGGAATGAAGACCTGGTTCTCTGGGGAAATGTACCATCTGACAATGCCCCCTCGTCAGCACGTGCCTCTGCCCGGCAGGTTAGGTGTATGAAAATAAGCAAAAGCAGAGCCCGGATAGCTCAGTCGGTAGAGCATCAGACTTTTAATCTGAGGGTCCAGGGTTCAAGTCCCTGTTCGGGCGATCATTTAATGTTCACCTTTCTTCACTACGCTGTCTTTCTGAACTTGCATTTTCCTTGACTTTCCATGACATGTTCGACCTGAGGACAAAACACTCACAGAGCCAAAACAGCTTAGTCTGAAGACATCCTCATAGTACCGATAAAGTTTGTAGAAACATGTCAAACGATGTTAAAATGAATCCTCAGGTTGTCGATTGTCTTAATAATTGATAATATTTCAACCGGACAATAGCGTATTCAATAGAAAGGAAAAACAACGGTCACGCTCCCAAACCAGCACTGCATGCTTCCTAAGCACTGACAGAAAGGTCTCGTTCTTCGTAATTTTTCAGAAAAGAAGCCTGAAACAATGTCTAAAGACTGTTGACATCTAGTGGAAGCCATAGGAACTGCAATCTGGGTCCGAACCCATTAGAAACTCAATAAGCATTCAATTGAAAACTACCCACATCAAAAAAAATCGCACTTCCTGGAATGATTTTCCTCAGGTTTTCGCCTGCCGTATCAGTTCTGTTATACTCACAGACAGGATTTTAACAGTTTTGGAAACTTTAGAGTGTTTTATATCCACATCTACCAATTATATGCATATCCGAGCTTCTGGGCCTGAGTAACAGGGCACGCTTCTCATCCATATGCCGAAATACTGCCTCCAAGCCAAAAGAAGTTCAACTCCCTGTTCGAAGACTGATTTAAGTCTGTCAATCACACAGCATCATCTTATTTAGGAATTTGCAGTGTGCCATGCTTCTGTGAGAGACAATTGTGATCTTAAGCAGCATTGGTTTGGTGGTTTCTGTAAAGCCACATTGGTTCTTGTGCTGATTCATTGACTTCGCTGTGTAAAGAAGGCAGAGATTGCACACATAAAATCCCTGACCACGACATGATTTGAACACGCAACCTTCTGATCTGGAGTCAGACGCGCTACCTTTGCGCCACGAGGTCTTGTACAATGTGTTTTTTGGAGGGGATGCCTAGTTCAGATTTCGTTGACTGTATCATTTGGAATGAAGACCTGGTTCTCTGGGGAAATGTACCATCTGACAATGCCCCCTCGTCAGCACGTGCCTCTGCCCGGCGGGTTAGGTGTATGAAAATAAGCAAAAGCAGAGCCCGGATAGCTCAGTCGGTAGAGCATCAGACTTTTAATCTGAGGGTCCAGGGTTCAAGTCCCTGTTCGGGCGATCCTTTAATGTTCACCTTTCTTCACTACGCTGTCTTTCTGAACTTGCATTTTCCTTGACTTTCCATGACATGTTCGACCTGAGGACAAAACACTCACAGAGCCAAAACAGCTTAGTCTGAAGACATCCTCATAGTACCGATAAAGTTTGTAGAAACATGTCAAACGATGTTAAAATGAATCCTCAGGTTGTCGATTGTCTTAATAATTGATAATATTTCAACCGGACAATAGCGTATTCAATAGAAAGGAAAAACAACGGTCACGCTCCCAAACCAGCACTGCATGCTTCCTAAGCACTGACAGAAAGGTCTCGTTCTTCGTAATTTTTCAGAAAAGAAGCCTGAAACAATGTCTAAAGACTGTTGACATCTAGTGGAAGCCATAGGAACTGCAATCTGGGTCCGAACCCATTAGAAACTCAATAAGCATTCAATTGAAAACTACCCACATCAAAAAAAATCGCACTTCCTGGAATGATTTTCCTCAGGTTTTCGCCTATCAGTTCTGTTATACTCACAGACAGGATTTTAACAGTTTTGGAAACTTTAGAGTGTTTTATATCCACATCTACCAATTATATGCATATCCGAGCTTCTGGGCCTGAGTAACAGGGCACGCTTCTCATCCATATGCCGAAATACTGCCTCCAAGCCAAAAGAAGTTCAACTCCCTGTTCGAAGACTGATTTAAGTCTGTCAATCACACAGCATCATCTTATTTAGGAATTTGCAGTGTGCCATGCTTCTGTGAGAGACAATTGTGATCTTAAGCAGCATTGGTTTGGTGGTTTCTGTAAAGCCACATTGGTTCTTGTGCTGATTCATTGACTTCGCTGTGTAAAGAAGGCAGAGATTGCACACATAAAATCCCTGACCACGACATGATTTGAACACGCAACCTTCTGATCTGGAGTCAGACGCGCTACCTTTGCGCCACGAGGTCTTGTACAATGTGTTTTTTGGAGGGGATGCCTAGTTCAGATTTCGTTGACTGTATCATTTGGAATGAAGACCTGGTTCTCTGGGGAAATGTACCATCTGACAATGCCCCCTCGTCAGCACGTGCCTCTGCCCGGCGGGTTAGGTGTATGAAAATAAGCAAAAGCAGAGCCCGGATAGCTCAGTCGGTAGAGCATCAGACTTTTAATCTGAGGGTCCAGGGTTCAAGTCCCTGTTCGGGCGATCCTTTAATGTTCACCTTTCTTCACTACGCTGTCTTTCTGAACTTGCATTTTCCTTGACTTTCCATGACATGTTCGACCTGAGGACAAAACACTCACAGAGCCAAAACAGCTTAGTCTGAAGACATCCTCATAGTACCGATAATGTTTGTAGAAACATGTCAAACGATGTTAAAATGAATCCTCAGGTTGTCGATTGTCTTAATAATTTATAATATTTAAACCGGACAATAGCGTATTCAATAGAAAGGAAAAACAACGGTCACGCTCCCAAACCAGCACTGCATGCTTCCTAAGCACTGACAGAAAGGTCTCGTTCTTCGTAATTTTTCAGAAAAGAAGCCTGAAACAATGTCTAAAGACTGTTGACATCTAGTGGAAGCCATAGGAACTGCAATCTGGGTCCGAACCCATTAGAAACTCAATAAGCATTCAATTGAAAACTACCCACATCAAAAAAAAATCGCACTTCCTGGAATGATTTTCCTCAGGTTTTCGCCTGCCGTATCAGTTCTGTTATACTCACAGACAGGATTTTAAGAGTTTTGGAAACTTTAGAGTGTTTTATATCCACATCTACCAATTATATGCATATCCGAGCTTCTGGGCCTGAGTAACAGGGCACGCTTCTCATCCATATGCCGAAATACTGCCTCCAAGCCAAAAGAAGTTCAACTCCCTGTTCGAAGACTGATTTAAGTCTGTCAATCACACAGCATCATCTTATTTAGGAATTTGCAGTGTGCCATGCTTCTGTGAGAGACAATTGTGATCTTAAGCAGCATTGGGTTGGTGGTTTCTGTAAAGCCACATTGGTTCTTGTGCTGATTCATTGACTTCGCTGTGTAAAGAAGGCAGAGATTGCACACATAAAATCCCAGACCACGACGTGATTTGAACACGCAACCTTCTGATCCGGAGTCAGACACGCTACCTTTGCGCCACAAGGTCTTGTACAATGTGTTTTTTGGAGGGGATGCCTAGTTCAGATTTCGTTGACTGTATCATTTGGAATGAAGACCTGGTTCTCTGGGGAAATGTACCATCTGACAATGCCCCCTCGTCAGCACGTGCCTCTGCCCGGCAGGTTAGGTGTATGAAAATAAGCAAAAGCAGAGCCCGGATAGCTCAGTCGGTAGAGCATCAGACTTTTAATCTGAGGGTCCAGGGTTTAAGTCCCTGTTCGGGCGATCCTTTAATGTTCACCTTTCTTCCCTACGCTGTCTTTCTGAACTTGCATTTTCCTTGACTTTCCATGACATGTTCGACCTGAGGACAAAACACTCACAGAGCCAAAACAGCTTAGTCTGAAGACATCCTCATAGTACCGATAAAGTTTGTAGAAACATGTCAGACGATGTTAAAATGAATCCTCAGGTTGTCGATTGTCTTAATAATTGATAATATTTCAACCGGACAATAGCGTATTCAATAGAAAGGAAAAACAACGGTCACGCTCCCAAACCAGCACTGCATGCTTCCTAAGCACTGACAGAAAGGTCTCGTTCTTCGTAATTTTTCAGAAAAGAAGCCTGAAACAATGTCTAAAGACTGTTGACATCTAGTGGAAGCCATAGGAACTGCAATCTGGGTCCGAACCCATTAGAAACTCAATAAGCATTCAATTGAAAACTACCCACATCAAAAAAAAATCGCACTTCCTGGAATGATTTTCCTCAGGTTTTCGCCTATCAGTTCTGTTATACTCACAGACAGGATTTTAACAGTTTTGGAAACTTTAGAGTGTTTTATATCCACATCTACCAATTATATGCATATCCGAGCTTCTGGGCCTGAGTAACAGGGCACGCTTCTCATCCATATGCCGAAATACTGCCTCCAAGCCAAAAGAAGTTCAACTCCCTGTTCGAAGACTGATTTAAGTCTGTCAATCACACAGCATCATCTTATTTAGGAATTTGCAGTGTGCCATGCTTCTGTGAGAGACAATTGTGATCTTAAGCAGCATTGGTTTGGTGGTTTCTGTAAAGCCACATTGGTTATTGTGCTGATTCATTGACTTCGCTGTGTAAAGAAGGCAGAGATTGCACACATAAAATCCCTGACCACGACATGATTTGAACACGCAACCTTCTGATCTGGAGTCAGACGCGCTACCTTTGCGCCACGAGGTCTTGTACAATGTGTTTTTTGGAGGGGATGCCTAGTTCAGATTTTGTTGACTGTATCATTTGGAATGAAGACCTGGTTCTCTGGGGAAATGTACCATCTGACAATGCCCCCTCGTCAGCACGTGCCTCTGCCCGGCGGGTTAGGTGTATGAAAATAAGCAAAAGCAGAGCCCGGATAGCTCAGTCGGTAGAGCATCAGACTTTTAATCTGAGGGTCCAGGTTTCAAGTCCCTGTTCGGGCGATCCTTTAATGTTCACCTTTCTTCACTACGCTGTCTTTCTGAACTTGCATTTTCCTTGACTTTCCATGACATGTTCGACCTGAGGACAAAACACTCACAGAGCCAAAACAGCTTAGTCTGAAGACATCCTCATAGTACCCATAAAGTTTGTAGAAACATGTCAAACGATGTTAAAATGAATCCTCAGGTTGTCGATTGTCTTAATAATTGATAATATTTCAACCGGACAATAGCGTATTCAATAGAAAGGAAAAACAACGGTCACGCTCCCAAACCAGCACTGCATGCTTCCTAAGCACTGACAGAAAGGTCTCGTTCTTCGTAATATTTCAGAAAAGAATCCTGAAACAATGTCTAAAGACTGTTGACATCTAGTGGAAGCCATAGGAACTGCAATCTGGGTCCGAACCCATTAGAAACTCAATAAGCATTCAATTGAAAACTACCCACATCAAAAAAAATCGCACTTCCTGGAATGATTTTCCTCAGGTTTTCGCCTATCAGTTCTGTTATACTCACAGACAGGATTTTAACAGTTTTGGAAACTTTAGAGTGTTTTATATCCACATCTACCAATTATATGCATATCCGAGCTTCTGGGCCTGAGTAACAGGGCACGCTTCTCATCCATATGCCGAAATACTGCCTCCAAGCCAAAAGAAGTTCAACTCCCTGTTCGAAGACTGATTTAAGTCTGTCAATCACACAGCATCATCTTATTTAGGAATTTGCAGTGTGCCATGCTTCTGTGAGAGACAATTGTGATCTTAAGCAGCATTGGGTTGGTGGTTTCTGTAAAGCCACATTGGTTCTTGTGCTGATTCATTGACTTCGCTGTGTAAAGAAGGCAGAGATTGCACACATAAAATCCCTGACCACGACGTGATTTGAACACGCAACCTTCTGATCTGGAGTCAGACGCGCTACCTTTGCGCCACGAGGTCTTGTACAATGTGTTTTTTGGAGGGGATGCCTAGTTCAGATTTCGTTGACTGTATCATTTGGAATGAAGACCTGGTTCTCTGGGGAAATGTACCATCTGACAATGCCCCCTCGTCAGCACGTGCCTCTGCCCGGCGGGTTAGGTGTATGAAAATAAGCAAAAGCAGAGCCCGGATAGCTCAGTCGGTAGAGCATCAGACTTTTAATCTGAGGGTCCAGGGTTCAAGTCCCTGTTCGGGCGATCCTTTAATGTTCACCTTTCTTCACTACGCTGTCTTTCTGAACTTGCATTTTCCTTGACTTTCCATGACATGTTCGACCTGAGGACAAAACACTCACAGAGCCAAAACAGCTTAGTCTGAAGACATCCTCATAGTACCGATAATGTTTGTAGAAACATGTCAAACGATGTTAAAATGAATCCTCAGGTTGTCGATTGTCTTAATAATTTATAATATTTAAACCGGACAATAGCGTATTCAATAGAAAGGAAAAACAACGGTCACGCTCCCAAACCAGCACTGCATGCTTCCTAAGCACTGACAGAAAGGTCTCGTTCTTCGTAATTTTTCAGAAAAGAAGCCTGAAACAATGTCTAAAGACTGTTGACATCTAGTGGAAGCCATAGGAACTGCAATCTGGGTCCGAACCCATTAGAAACTCAATAAGCATTCAATTGAAAACTACCCACATCAAAAGAAAATCGCACTTCCTGGAATGATTTTCCTCAGGTTTTCGCCTGCCGTATCAGTTCTGTTATACTCACAGAAAGGATTTTAACAGTTTTGGAAACTTTAGAGTGTTTTATATCCACATCTACCAATTATATGCATATCCGAGCTTCTGGGCCTGAGTAACAGGGCACGCTTCTCATCCATATGCCGAAATACTGCCTCCAAGCCAAAAGAAGTTCAACTCCCTGTTCGAAGACTGATTTAAGTCTGTCAATCACACAGCATCATCTTATTTAGGAATTTGCAGTGTGCCATGCTTCTGTGAGAGACAATTGTGATCTTAAGCAGCATTGGTTTGGTGGTTTCTGTAAAGCCACATTGGTTATTGTGCTGATTCATTGACTTCGCTGTGTAAAGAAGGCAGAGATTGCACACATAAAATCCCTGACCACGACATGATTTGAACACGCAACCTTCTGATCTGGAGTCAGACGCGCTACCTTTGCGCCACGAGGTCTTGTACAATGTGTTTTTTGGAGGGGATGCCTAGTTCAGATTTTGTTGACTGTATCATTTGGAATGAAGACCTGGTTCTCTGGGGAAATGTACCATCTGACAATGCCCCCTCGTCAGCACGTGCCTCTGCCCGGCGGGTTAGGTGTATGAAAATAAGCAAAAGCAGAGCCCGGATAGCTCAGTCGGTAGAGCATCAGACTTTTAATCTGAGGGTCCAGGGTTCAAGTCCCTGTTCGGGCGATCCTTTAATGTTCACCTTTCTTCACTACGCTGTCTTTCTGAACTTGCATTTTCCTTGACTTTCCATGACATGTTCGACCTGAGGACAAAACACTCACAGAGCCAAAACAGCTTAGTCTGAAGACATCCTCATAGTACCCATAAAGTTTGTAGAAACATGTCAAACGATGTTAAAATGAATCCTCAGGTTGTCGATTGTCTTAATAATTGATAATATTTCAACCGGACAATAGCGTATTCAATAGAAAGGAAAAACAACGGTCACGCTCCCAAACCAGCACTGCATGCTTCCTAAGCACTGACAGAAAGGTCTCGTTCTTCGTAATATTTCAGAAAAGAATCCTGAAACAATGTCTAAAGACTGTTGACATCTAGTGGAAGCCATAGGAACTGCAATCTGGGTCCGAACCCATTAGAAACTCAATAAGCATTCAATTGAAAACTACCCACATCAAAAAAAATCGCACTTCCTGGAATGATTTTCCTCAGGTTTTCGCCTATCAGTTCTGTTATACTCACAGACAGGATTTTAACAGTTTTGGAAACTTTAGAGTGTTTTATATCCACATCTACCAATTATATGCATATCCGAGCTTCTGGGCCTGAGTAACAGGGCACGCTTCTCATCCATATGCCGAAATACTGCCTCCAAGCCAAAAGAAGTTCAACTCCCTGTTCGAAGACTGATTTAAGTCTGTCAATCACACAGCATCATCTTTTTTAGGAATTTGCAGTGTGCCATGCTTCTGTGAGAGACAATTGTGATCTTAAGCAGCATTGGTTTGGTGGTTTCTGTAAAGCCACATTGGTTCTTGTGCTGATTCATTGACTTCGCTGTGTAAAGAAGGCAGAGATCACACACATAAAATCCCTGACCACGACATGATTTGAACACGCAACCTTCTGATCTGGAGTCAGACGCGCTGCCTTTGCGTCACGAGGTCTTGTACAATGTGTTTTTTGGAGGGGATGCCTAGTTCAGATTTCGTTGACTGTATCATTTGGAATGAAGACCTGGTTCTCTGGGAAAATGTACCATCTGACAATGCCCCCTCGTCAGCACGTGCCTCTGCCCGGCGGGTTAGGTGTATGAAAATAAGCAAAAGCAGAGCCCGGTTAGCTCAGTCGGTAGAGCATCAGACTTTTAATCTGAGGGTCCAGGGTTCAAGTCCCTGTTCGGGCGATCCTTTAATGTTCACCTTTCCTCACTACGCTGTCTTTCTGAACTTGCATTTTCCTTGACTTTCCATGACATGTTCGACCTGAGGACAAAACACTCACAGAGCCAAAACAGCTTAGTCTGAAGACATCCTCATAGTACCGATAATGTTTGTAGAAACATGTCAAACGATGTTAAAATGAATCCTCAGGTTGTCGATTGTCTTAATAATTTATAATATTTAAACTGGACAATAGCGTATTCAATAGAAAGGAAAAACAACGGTCACGCTCCCAAACCAGCACTGCATGCTTCCTAAGCACTGACAGAAAGGTCTCGTTCTTCGTAATTTTTCAGAAAAGAAGCCTGAAACAATGTCTAAAGACTGTTGACATCTAGTGGAAGCCATAGGAACTGCAATCTGGGTCCGAACCCATTAGAAACTCAATAAGCATTCAATTGAAACTACCCACATCAAAAAAAAATCGCACTTCCTGGAATGATTTTCCTCAGGTTTTCGCCTGCCGTATCAGTTCTGTTATACTCACAGACAGGATTTTAAGAGTTTTGGAAACTTTAGAGTGTTTTATATCCACATCTACCAATTATATGCATATCCGAGCTTCTGGGCCTGAGTAACAGGGCACGCTTCTCATCCATATGCCGAAATACTGCCTCCAAGCCAAAAGAAGTTCAACTCCCTGTTCGAAGACTGATTTAAGTCTGTCAATCACACAGCATCATCTTATTTAGGAATTTGCAGTGTGCCATGCTTCTGTGAGAGACAATTGTGATCTTAAGCAGCATTGGGTTGGTGGTTTCTGTAAAGCCACATTGGTTCTTCTGCTGATTCATTGACTTCGCTGTGTAAAGAAGGCAGAGATTGCACACATAAAATCCCAGACCACGACGTGATTTGAACACGCAACCTTCTGATCCGGAGTCAGACACGCTACCTTTGCGCCACGAGGTCTTGTACAATGTGTTTTTTGGAGGGGATGCCTAGTTCAGATTTCGTTGACTGTATCATTTGGAATGAAGACCTGGTTCTCTGGGGAAATGTACCATCTGACAATGCCCCCTCGTCAGCACGTGCCTCTGCCCGGCAGGGTAGGTGTATGAAAATAAACAAAAGCAGAGCCCGGATAGCTCAGTCGGTAGAGCATCAGACTTTTAATCTGAGGGTCCAGGGTTCAAGTCCCTGTTCGGGCGATCCTTTAATGTTCACCTTTCTTCACTACGCTGTCTTTCTGAACTTGCATTTTCCTTGACTTTCCATGACATGTTCGACCTGAGGACAAAACACTCACAGAGCCAAAACAGCTTAGTCTGAAGACATCCTCATAGTACCGATAATGTTTGTAGAAACATGTCAAACGATGTTAAAATGAATCCTCAGGTTGTCGATTGTCTTAATAATTTATAATATTTAAACCGGACAATAGCGTATTCAATAGAAAGGAAAAACAACGGTCACGCTCCCAAACCAGCACTGCATGCTTCCTAAGCACTGACAGAAAGGTCTCGTTCTTCGTAATTTTTCAGAAAAGAAGCCTGAAACAATGTCTAAAGACTGTTGACATCTAGTGGAAGCCATAGGAACTGCAATCTGGGTCCGAACCCATTAGAAACTCAATAAGCATTCAATTGAAAACTACCCACATCAAAAAAAAATCGCACTTCCTGGAATGATTTTCCTCAGGTTTTCGCCTGCCGTATCAGTTCTGTTATACTCACAGACAGGATTTTAACAGTTTTGGAAACTTTAGAGTGTTTTATATCCACATCTACCAATTATATGCATATCCGAGCTTCTGGGCCTGAGTAACAGGGCACGCTTCTCATCCATATGCCGAAATACTGCCTCCAAGCAAAAAGAAGTTCAACTCCCTGTTCGAAGACTGATTTAAGTCTGTCAATCACACAGCATCATCTTATTTAGGAATTTGCAGTGTGCCATGCTTCTGTGAGAGACAATTGTGATCTTAAGCAGCATTGGGTTGGTGGTTTCTGTAAAGCCACATTGGTTCTTGTGCTGATTCATTGACTTCGCTGTGTAAAGAAGGCAGAGATTGCACACATAAAATCCACGACGTGATTTGAACACGCAACCTTCTGATCTGGAGTCAGACACGCTACCTTGGCGCCACAAGGTCTTGTACAATGTGTTTTTTGGAGGGGATGCCTAGTTCAGATTTCGTTGACTGTATCATTTGGAATGAAGACCTGGTTCTCTGGGGAAATGTACCATCTGACAATGCCCCCTCGTCAGCACGTGCCTCTGCCCGGCAGGTTAGGTGTATGAAAATAAGCAAAAGCAGAGCCCGGATAGCTCAGTCGGTAGAGCATCAGACTTTTAATCTGAGGGTCCAGGGTTCAAGTCCCTGTTCGGGCGATCCTTTAATGTTCACCTTTCTTCACTACGCTGTCTTTCTGAACTTGCATTTTCCTTGACTTTCCATGACATGTTCGACCTGAGGACAAAACACTCACAGAGCCAAAACAGCTTAGTCTGAAGACATCCTCATAGTACCGATAAAGTTTGTAGAAACATGTCAAACGATGTTAAAATGAATCCTCAGGTTGTCGATTGTCTTAATAATTGATAATATTTCAACCGGACAATAGCGTATTCAATAGAAAGGAAAAACAACGGTCACGCTCCCAAACCAGCACTGCATGCTTCCTAAGCACTGACAGAAAGGTCTCGTTCTTCGTAATTTTTCAGAAAAGAATCCTGAAACAATGTCTAAAGACTGTTGACATCTAGTGGAAGCCATAGGAACTGCAATCTGGGTCCGAACCCATTAGAAACTCAATAAGCATTCAATTGAAAACTACCCACATCAAAAGAAAATCGCACTTCCTGGAATGATTTTCCTCAGGTTTTCGCCTGCCGTATCAGTTCTGTTATACTCACAGACAGGATTTTAACAGTTTTGGAAACTTTAGAGTGTTTTATATCCACATCTACCAATTATATGCATATCCGAGCTTCTGGGCCTGAGTAACAGGGCACGCTTCTCATCCATATGCCGAAATACTGCCTCCAAGCAAAAAGAAGTTCAACTCCCTGTTCGAAGACTGATTTAAGTCTGTCAATCACACAGCATCATCTTATTTAGGAATTTGCAGTGTGCCATGCTTCTGTGAGAGACAATTGTGATCTTAAGCAGCATTGGGTTGGTGGTTTCTGTAAAGCCACATTGGTTCTTGTGCTGATTCATTGACTTCGCTGTGTAAAGAAGGCAGAGATTGCACACATAAAATCCCAGACCACGACGTGATTTGAACACTCAACCTTCTGATCTGGAGTCAGACACGCTACCTTTGCGCCACGAGGTCTTGTACAATGTGTTTTTTGGAGGGGATGCCTAGTTCAGATTTCGTTGACTGTATCATTTGGAATGAAGACCTGGTTCTCTGGGGAAATGTACCATCTGACAATGCCCCCTCGTCAGCACGTGCCTCTGCCCGGCAGGTTAGGTGTATGAAAATAAGCAAAAGCAGAGCCCGGATAGCTCAGTCGGTAGAGCATCAGACTTTTAATCTGAGGGTCCAGTTTAAGTCCCTGTTCGGGCGATCCTTTAATGTTCACCTTTCTTCACTACGCTGTCTTTCTGAACTTGCATTTTCCTTGACTTTCCATGACATGTTCGACCTGAGGACAAAACACTCACAGAGCCAAAACAGCTTAGTCTGAAGACATCCTCATAGTACCGATAAAGTTTGTAGAAACATTTCAAACGATGTTAAAATGAATCCTCAGGTTGTCGATTGTCTTAATAATTGATAATATTTAAACTGGACAATAGCGTATTCAATAGAAAGGAAAAACAACGGTCACGCTCCCAAACCAGCACTGCATGCTTCCTAAGCACTGACAGAAAGGTCTCGTTCTTCGTAATTTTTCAGAAAAGAATCCTGAAACAATGTCTAAAGACTGTTGACATCTAGTGGAAGCCATAGGAACTGCAATCTGGGTCCGAACCCATTAGAAACTCAATAAGCATTCAATTGAAAACTACCCACATCAAAAAAAATCGCACTTCCTGGAATGATTTTCCTCAGGTTTTCGCCTGCCGTATCAGTTCTGTTATACTCACAGACAGGATTTTAACAGTTTTGGAAACTTTAGAGTGTTTTATATCCACATCTACCAATTATATGCATATCCGAGCTTCTGGGCCTGAGTAACAGGGCACGCTTCTCATCCATATGCCGAAATACTGCCTCCAAGCCAAAAGAAGTTCAACTCCCTGTTCGAAGACTGATTTAAGTCTGTCAATCACACAGCATCATCTTATTTAGGAATTTGCAGTGTGCCATGCTTCTGTGAGAGACAATTGTGATCTTAAGCAGCATTGGGTTGGTGGTTTCTGTAAAGCCACATTGGTTCTTGTGCTGATTCATTGACTTCGCTGTGTAAAGAAGGCAGAGATTGCACACATAAAATCCCAGACCACGACGTGATTTGAACACGCAACCATCTGATCTGGAGTCAGACACGCTACCTTTGCGCCACAAGGTCTTGTACAATGTGTTTTTTGGAGGGGATGCCTAGTTCAGATTTCGTTGACTGTATCATTTGGAATGAAGACCTGGTTCTCTGGGGAAATGTACCATCTGACAATGCCCCCTCGTCAGCACGTGCCTCTGCCCGGCAGGTTAGGTGTATGAAAATAAGCAAAAGCAGAGCCCGGATAGCTCAGTCGGTAGAGCATCAGACTTTTAATCTGAGGGTCCAGGGTTCAAGTCCCTGTTCGGGCGATCCTTTAATGTTCACCTTTCTTCACTACGCTGTCTTTCTGAACTTGCATTTTCCTTGACTTTCCATGACATGTTCGACCTGAGGACAAAACACTCACAGAGCCAAAACAGCTTAGTCTGAAGACATCCTCATAGTACCGATAAAGTTTGTAGAAACATTTCAAACGATGTTAAAATGAATCCTCAGGTTGTCGATTGTCTTAATAATTGATAATATTTAAACTGGACAATAGCGTATTCAATAGAAAGGAAAAACAACGGTCACGCTCCCAAACCAGCACTGCATGCTTCCTAAGCACTGACAGAAAGGTCTCGTTCTTCGTAATTTTTCAGAAAAGAAGCCTGAAACAATGTCTAAAGACTGTTGACATCTAGTGGAAGCCATAGGAACTGCAATCTGGGTCCGAACCCATTAGAAACTCAATAAGCATTCAATTGAAAACTACCCACATCAAAAGAAAATCGCACTTCCTGGAATGATTTTCCTCAGGTTTTCGCCTGCCGTATCAGTTCTGTTATACTCACAGACAGGATTTTAACAGTTTTGGAAACTTTAGAGTGTTTTATATCCACATCTACCAATTATATGCATATCCGAGCTTCTGGGCCTGAGTAACAGGGCACGCTTCTCATCCATATGCCGAAATACTGCCTCCAAGCCAAAAGAAGTTCAACTCCCTGTTCGAAGACTGATTTAAGTCTGTCAATCACACAGCATCATCTTATTTAGGAATTTGCAGTGTGCCATGCTTCTGTGAGAGACAATTGTGATCTTAAGCAGCATTGGGTTGGTGGTTTCTGTAAAGCCACATTGGTTCTTGTGCTGATTCATTGACTTCGCTGTGTAAAGAAGGCAGAGATTGCACACATAAAATCCACGACGTGATTTGAACACGCAACCTTCTGATCTGGAGTCAGACACGCTACCTTTGCGCCACGAGGTCTTGTACAATGTGTTTTTTGGAGGGGATGCCTAGTTCAGATTTCGTTGACTGTATCATTTGGAATGAAGACCTGGTTCTCTGGGGAAATGTACCATCTGACAATGCCCCCTCGTCAGCACGTGCCTCTGCCCGGCAGGTTAGGTGTATGAAAATAAGCAAAAGCAGAGCCCGGATAGCTCAGTCGGTAGAGCATCAGACTTTTAATCTGAGGGTCCAGGGTTCAAGTCCCTGTTCGGGCGATCCTTTAATGTTCACCTTTCTTCACTACGCTGTCTTTCTGAACTTGCATTTTCCTTGACTTTCCATGACATGTTCGACCTGAGGACAAAACACTCACAGAGCCAAAACAGCTTAGTCTGAAGACATCCTCATAGTACCGATAAAGTTTGTAGAAACATGTCAAACGATGTTAAAATGAATCCTCAGGTTGTCGATTGTCTTAATAATTGATAATATTTAAACCGGACAATAGCGTATTCAATAGAAAGGAAAAACAACGGTCACGCTCCCAAACCAGCACTGCATGCTTCCTAAGCACTGACAGAAAGGTCTCGTTCTTCGTAATTTTTCAGAAAAGAAGCCTGAAACAATGTCTAAAGACTGTTGACATCTAGTGGAAGCCATAGGAACTGCAATCTGGGTCCGAACCCATTAGAAACTCAATAAGCATTCAATTGAAAACTACCCACATCAAAAAAAATCGCACTTCCTGGAATTATTTTCCTCAGGTTTTCGCCTATCAGTTCTGTTATACTCACAGACAGGATTTTAACAGTTTTGGAAACTTTAGAGTGTTTTATATCCACATCTACCAATTATATGCATATCCGAGCTTCTGGGCCTGCGTAACAGGGCACGCTTCTCATCCATATGCCGAAATACTGCCTCCAAGCCAAAAGAGGTTCAACTCCCTGTTCGAAGACTGATTTAAGTCTGTCAATCACACAGCATCATCTTATTTAGGAATTTGCAGTGTGCCATGCTTCGGTGAGAGACAATTGTGATCTTAAGCAGCATTGGTTTGGTGGTTTCTGTAAAGCCACATTGGTTCTTGTGCTGATTCATTGACTTCGCTGTGTAAAAAAGGCAGAGATTGCACACATAAAATCCCTGACCGCGACATGATTTGAACACGCAACTTTCTGATCTGGAGTCAGACGCGCTACCTTTGCACCACAAGGTCTTGTACAATGTGTTTTTTGGAGGGGATGCCTAGTTCAGATTTCGTTGACTGTATCATTTGGAATGAAGACCTGGTTCTCTGGGGAAATGTACCATCTGACAATGCCCCCTCGTCAGCACGTGCCTCTGCCCGGCGGGTTAGTTGTATGAAAATAAGCAAAAGCAGAGCCCGGATAGCTCAGTCGGTAGAGCATCAGACTTTTAATCTGAGGGTCCAGGGTTCAAGTCCCTGTTTGGGCGATCCTTTAATGTTCACCTTTCTTCACTACGCTGTCTTCTGAACTTGCATTTTCCTTGACTTTCCATGACATGTTCGACCTGAGGACAAAACACTCACAGAGCCAAAACAGCTTAGTCTGAAGACATCCTCATAGTACCGATAAAGTTTGTAGAAACATGTCAAACGATGTTAAAATGAATCCTCAGGTTGTCGATTGTCTTAATAATTGATAATATTTCAACCGGACAATAGCGTATTCAATAGAAAGGAAAAACAACGGTCACACTCCCAAACCAGCACTGCATGCTTCCTAAGCACTGACAGAAAGGTCTCGTTCTTCGTAATTTTTCAGAAAAGAAGCCTGAAACAATGTCTAAAGACTGTTGACATCTAGTGGAAGCCATAGGAACTGCAATCTGGGTCCGAACCCATTAGAAACTCAATAAGCATTCAATTGAAAACTACCCACATCAAAAAAAATCGCACTTCCTGGAATGATTTTCCTCAGGTTTTCGCCTATCAGTTCTGTTATACTCACAGACAGGATTTTAACAGTTTTGGAAACTTTAGAGTGTTTTATATCCACATCTACCAATTATATGCATATCCGAGCTTCTGGGCCTGAGTAACAGGGCACGCTTCTCATCCATATGCCGAAATACTGCCTCCAAGCCAAAAGAAGTTCAACTCCCTGTTCGAAGACTGATTTAAGTCTGTCAATCACACAGCATCATCTTATTTAGGAATTTGCAGTGTGCCATGCTTCTGTGAGAGACAATTGTGATCTTTGGTGAGCATTGGTTTGGTGGTTTCTGTAAAGCCACATTGGTTCTTGTGCTGATTCACTGACTTCGCTGCGTAAAGAAGGCAGAGATTGCACACATAAAATCCCTGACCACGACGTGATTTGAACACGCAACCTTCTGATCTGGAGTCAGACTCGCTACCTTTGCGCCACTAGGTCTTGTACAATGTGTTTTTTGGAGGGGATGCCTAGTTCAGATTTCGTTGACTGTATCATTTGGAATGAAGACCTGGTTCTCTGGGGAAATGTACCATCTGACAATGCCCCCTCGTCAGCACGTGCCTCTGCCCGGCGGGTTAGTTGTATGAAAATAAGCAAAAGCAGAGCCCGGATAGCTCAGTCGGTAGAGCATCAGACTTTTAATCTGAGGGTCCAGGGTTCAAGTCCCTGTTTGGGCGATCCTTTAATGTTCACCTTTCTTCACTACACTGTCTTCTGAACTTGCATTTTCCTTGACTTTCCATGACATGTTCGACCTGAGGACAAAACACTCACAGAGCCAAAACAGCTTAGTCTGAAGACATCCTCATAGTACCGATAAAGTTTGTAGAAACATGTCAAACGATGTTAAAATGAATCCTCAGGTTGTCGATTGTCTTAATAATTGATAATATTTCAACCGGACAATAGCGTATTCAATAGAAAGGAAAAACAACGGTCACACTCCCAAACCAGCACTGCATGCTTCCTAAGCACTGACAGAAAGGTCTCGTTCTTCGTAATTTTTCAGAAAAGAAGCCTGAAACAATGTCTAAAGACTGTTGACATCTAGTGGAAGCCATAGGAACTGCAATCTGGGTCCGAACCCATTAGAAACTCAATAAGCATTCAATTGAAAACTACCCACATCAAAAAAAATCGCACTTCCTGGAATGATTTTCCTCAGGTTTTTGCCTATCAGTTCTGGTATACTCACAGACAGGATTTTAACAGTTTTGGAAACTTTAGAGTGTTTTATATCCACATCTACCAATTATATGCATATCCGAGCTTCTGGGCCTGAGTAACAGGGCACGCTTCTCATCCATATGCCGAAATACTGCCTCCAAGCCAAAAGAAGTTCAACTCCCTGTTCGAAGACTGATTTAAGTCTGTCAATCACACAGCATCATCTTATTTAGGAATTTGCAGTGTGCCATGCTTCTGTGAGAGACAATTGTGATCTTTGGTGAGCATTGGTTTGGTGGTTTCTGTAAAGCCACATTGGTTCTTGTGCTGATTCACTGACTTCGCTGCGTAAAGAAGGCAGAGATTGCACACATAAAATCCCTGACCACGACGTGATTTGAACACGCAACCTTCTGATCTGGAGTCAGACTCGCTACCTTTGCGCCACTAGGTCTTGTACAATGTGTTTTTTGGAGGGGATGCCTAGTTCAGATTTCGTTGACTGTATCATTTGGAATGAAGACCTGGTTCTCTGGGGAAATGTACCATCTGACAATGCCCCCTCGTCAGCACGTGCCTCTGCCCGGAGGGTTAGTTGTATGAAAATAAGCAAAAGCAGAGCCCGGATAGCTCAGTCGGTAGAGCATCAGACTTTTAATCTGAGGGTCCAGGGTTCAAGTCCCTGTTTGGGCGATCCTTTAATGTTCACCTTTCTTCACTACGCTGTCTTCTGAACTTTCATTTTCCTTGACTTTCCATGACATGTTCGACCTGAGGACAAAACACTCACAGAGCCAAAACAGCTTAGTCTGAAGACATCCTCATAGTACCGATAAAGTTTGTAGAAACATGTCAAACGATGTTAAAATGAATCCTCAGGTTGTCGATTGTCTTAATAATTGATAATATTTAAACCGGACAATAGCGTATTCAATAGAAAGGAAAAACAACGGTCACGCTCCCAAACCAGCACTGCATGCTTCCTAAGCACTGACAGAAAGGTCTCGTTCTTCGTAATTTTTCAGAAAAGAAGCCTGAAACAATGTCTAAAGACTGTTGACATCTAGTGGAAGCCATAGGAACTGCAATCTGGGTCCGAACCCATTATAAACTCAATAAGCATTCAATTGAAAACTACCCACATCAAAAAAAATCGCACTTCCTGGAATGATTTTCCTCAGGTTTTCGCCTATCAGTTCTGTTATACTCACAGACAGGATTTTAACAGTTTTGGAAACTTTAGAATGTTTTATATCCACATCTACCAATTATATGCATATCCGAGCTTCTGGGCCTGAGTAACAGGGCACGCTTCTCATCCACATGCCGAAATACTGCCTCCAAGCCAAAAGAAGTTCAACTCCCTGTTCGAAGACTGATTTAAGTCTGTCAATCACACAGCATCATCTTATTTAGGAATTTGCAGTGTGCCATGCTTCTGTGAGAGACAATTGTGATCTTTGGTGAGCATTGGTTTGGTGGTTTCTGTAAAGCCACATTGGTTCTTGTGCTGATTCACTGACTTCGCTGCGTAAAGAAGGCAGAGATTGCACACATAAAATCCCTGACCACGACGTGATTTGAACACGCAACCTTCTGATCTGGAGTCAGACTCGCTACCTTTGCGCCACTAGGTCTTGTACAATGTGTTTTTTGGAGGGGATGCCTAGTTCAGATTTCGTTGACTGTATCATTTGGAATGAAGACCTGGTTCTCTGGGGAAATGTACCATCTGACAATGCCCCCTCGTCAGCACGTGCCTCTGCCCGGCGGGTTAGTTGTATGAAAATAAGCAAAAGCAGAGCCCGGATAGCTCAGTCGGTAGAGCATCAGACATTTAATCTGAGGGTCCAGGGTTCAAGTCCCTGTTTGGGCGATCCTTTAATGTTCACCTTTCTTCACTACGCTGTCTTCTGAACTTGCATTTTCCTTGACTTTCCATGACATGTTCGACCTGAAGACAAAACACTCACAGAGCCAAAACAGCTTAGTCTGAAGACATCCTCATAGTACCGATAATGTTTGTAGAAACATGTCAAACGATGTTAAAATGAATCCTCAGGTTGTCGATTTTCTTAATAATTGATAATATTTCAACCGGACAATAGCGTATTCAATAGAAAGGAAAAACAACGGTCACGCTCCCAAACCAGCACTGCATGCTTCCTAAGCACTGACAGAAAGGTCTCGTTCTTCGTAATTTTTCAGAAAAGAAGCCTGAAACAATGTCTAAAGACTGTTGACATCTAGTGGAAGCCATAGGAACTGCAATCTGGGTCCGAACCCATTAGAAACTCAATAAGCATTCAATTGAAAACTACCCACATCAAAAAAAATTGCACTTCCTGGAATGATTTTCCTCAGGTTTTCGCCTATCAGTTCTGTTATACGCACAGACAGGATTTTAACAGTTTTGGAAACTTTAGAGTGTTTTATATCCACATCTACCAATTATATGCATATCCGAGCTTCTGGGCCTGAGAAACAGGGCACGCTTCTCATCCATATGCCGAAATACTGCCTCCAAGCCAAAAGAAGTTCAACTCTCTGTTCGAAGACTGATTTAAGTCTGTCAATCACACAGCATCATCTTATTTAGGAATTTGCAGTGTGCCATGCTTCTGTGAGAGACAATTGTGATCTTTGGTGAGCATTGGTTTGGTGGTTTCTGTAAAGCCACATTGGTTCTTGTGCTGATTCACTGACTTCGCTGTGTAAAGAAGGCAGAGATTGCACACATAAAATCCCTGACCGCGACGTGATTTGAACACGCAACCTTCTGATCTGGAGTCAGACTCGCTACCTTTGCGCCACTAGGTCTTGTACAATGTGTTTTTTGGAGGGGATGCCTAGTTCAGATTTCGTTGACTGTATCATTTGGAATGAAGACCTGGTTCTCTGGGGAAATGTACCATCTGACAATGCCCCCTCGTCAACTAGCCCGGCGGGTTAGTTGTATGAAAATAAGCAAAAGCAGAGCCCGGATAGCTCAGTCGGTAGAGCATCAGACTTTTAATCTGAGGGTCCAGGGTTCAAGTCCCTGTTTGGGCGATCCTTTAATGTACACCTTTCTTCACTACGCTGTCTTCTGAACTTGCATTTTCCTTGACTTTCCATGACATGTTCGACCTGAGGACAAAACACTCACAGAGCCAAAACAGCTTAGTCTGAAGACATCCTCATAGTACCGATAAAGTTTGTAGAAACATGTCAAACAATGTTAAAATGAATCCTCAGGTTGTCGATTTTCTTAATAATTGATAATATTTAAACTGGACAATAGCGTATTCAATAGAAAGGAAAAACAACGGTCACGCTCCCAAACCAGCACTGCATGCTTCCTAAGCACTGACAGAAAGGTCTCGTTCTTCGTAATTTTTCAGAAAAGAAGCCTGAAACAATGTCTAAAGACTGTTGACATCTAGTGGAAGCCATAGGAACTGCAATCTGGGTCCGAACCCATTAGAAACTCAATAAGCATTCAATTGAAAACTACCCACATCAAAAAAAAATCGCACTTCCTGGAATGATTTTCCTCAGGTTTTCGCCTGCCGTATCAGTTCTGTTATACTCACAGACAGGATTTTAACAGTTTTGGAAACTTTAGAGTGTTTTATATCCACATCTACCAATTATATGCATATCCGAGCTTCTGGGCCTGAGTAACAGGGAACGCTTCTCATCCATATGCCGAAATACTGCCTCCAAGCCAAAAGAAGTTCAACTCCCTGTTCGAAGACTGATTTAAGTCTGTCAATCACACAGCATCATCTTATTTAGGAATTTGCAGTGTGCCATGCTTCTGTGAGAGACAATTGTGATCTTAAGCAGCATTGGTTTGGTGGTTTCTGTAAAGCCACATTGGTTCTTGTGCTGATTCATTGACTTCGCTGTGTAAAGAAGGCAGAGATTGCACACATAAAATCCCTGACGACGACTTGATTTGAACACGCAACCTTCTGATCTGGAGTCAGACGCGCTACCTTTGCACCACTAGGTCTTGTACAATGTGTTTTTTGGAGGGGATGCCTAGTTCAGATTTCGTTGACTGTATCATTTGGAATGAAGACCTGGTTCTCTGGGGAAATGTACCATCTGACAATGCCCCCTCGTCAGCACGTGCCTCTGCCCGGCGGGTTAGGTGTATGAAAAGAAGCAAAAGCAGAGCCCGGATAGCTCAGTCGGTAGAGCATCAGACTTTTCATCTGAGGGTCCAGGGTTCAAGTCCCTGTTCGGGCGATCCTTTAATGTGCACCTTTCTTCACTATGCTGTCTTTCTGAACTTGCATTTCCCGTGACTTTCCATGACATGTTCGACCTGAGGACAAAACACTCACAGAGCCAAAACAGCTTTGTCTGAAGACATCCTCATAGTACCGATAAAGTTTGTAGAAACATGTCAAACGATGTTAAAATAAATCCTCAGGTTGTCGATTGTCTTAATAATTGATAATATTTAAACTGGACAATAGCGTATTCAATAGAAAGGAAAAACAACGGTCACGCTCCCAAACCAGCACTGCATGCTTCTTAAGCACTGACAGAAAGGTCTCGTTCTTCGTAATTTTTCAGAAAAGAAGCCTGAAACAATGTCTAAAGACTGTTGACATCTAGTGGAAGCCATAGGAACTGCAATCTGGGTCCGAACCCATTAGAAACTCAATAAGCATTCAATTGAAAACTTCCCACATCAAAAAAAATCGCACTTCCTGGAATGATTTTCCTCAGGTTTTCGCCTATCAGTTCTGTTATACTCACAGACAGGATTTTAACAGTTTTGGAAACTTTAGAGTGTTTTATATCCACATCTACCAATTATATGCATATCCGAGCTTCTGGGCCTGAGTAACAGGGCACGCTTCTCATCCATATGCCGAAATACTGCCTCCAAGCCAAAAGAAGTTCAACTCCCTGTTCGAAGACTGATATAAGTCTGTCAATCACACAGCATCATCTTATTTAGGAATTTGCAGTGTGCCATGCTTCTGTGAGAGACAATTGTGATCTTAAGCAGCATTGGTTTGGTGGTTTCTGTAAAGCCACATTGGTTCTTGTGCTGATTCATTGACTTCGCTGTGTAAAGAAGGCAGAGATTGCACACATAAAATCCCTGACCACGACGTGATTTGAACACGCAACCTTCTGATCTGGAGTCAGACGCGCTACCTTTGCGCCATGAGGTCTTGTACAATGTGTTTTTTGGAGGGGATGCCTAGTTCAGATTTCGTTGACTGTATCATTTGGAATGAAGACCTGGTTCTCTGGGGAAATGTACCATCTGACAATGCCCCCTCGTCAGCACGTGCCTCTGCCCGGCGGGTTAGGTGTATGAAAATAAGCAAAAGCAGAGCCCGGATAGCTCAGTCGGTAGAGCATCAGACTTTTAATCTGAGGGTCCAGGGTTCAAGTCCCTGTTCGGGCGATCCTTTAATCCGTTCATCTTTCTTCACTACGCTGTCTTTCTGAACTTGCATTTTCCTTGACTTTCCATGACATGTTCGACCTGAGGACAAAACACTCACAGAGCAAAAACAGCTTAGTCTGAAGACATCCTCATAGTACCGATAAAGTTTGTAGAGACATGTCAAACGATGTTAAAATGAATCCTCAGGTTGTCTATTGTCTTAATAATTGATAATATTTAAACTGGACAATAGCGTATTCAATAGAAAGGAAAAACAACGATCACGCTCCAAAACCAGCACTGCATGCTTCCTAAGCACTGACAGAAAGGTCTCGTTCTTCGTAATTTTTCAGAAAAGAAGCCTGAAACAATGTCTAAAGACTGTTGACATCTAGTGGAAGCCATAGGAACTGCAATCTGGGTCCGAACTGTAAGGAAGTGCTATTTCTTATGCAGGTGACCAGCCTACTACTATTACATTGCTATAACTGAGACAACGTATTTTCACAGTAAAACATGTTAGGTCCCATACAGGATAGCTCCCACACCCACACACACAGCACACACACATTACACACACTAACTGCCGAGGACACACAGATAAGACATACACCCACACATTGGGAGGAAGAGACAGCCTTGACTTGCAGAAACCAGCGCACACACCTAATCTCCTTCTTATCTGAACATTGTGTGACAAGGAACGGCACGACAAGACTCAGAGGGATGACGGACGGCCCAACAGGACCAACCAGAAGACCAGAACTTCTAGACTCAACCTACTTTCTGTACTGTATATAACATACATGCACTCTGTTATCGGGGCTTCTTTTCTGCTGGTTCCTTAAGAACCGAATGAAATGGGCCCGTATACGTTGTACCAGATATCTTTACTCATAATTAAACTGTCACTTGTCATACAATTTACCACCTTGTCTGAATCGATCCTTGACCGGCTCACCCTCCTACATATCCCATTATCAACAGAATCTTGGTAGCAGAGGATGGTTTACTAACGACCCAGTCCAGAGTGGTTGATGTGGGTGTGAGGGGGCGAGTTGGTGAAAGGACGGTTCCCGGAGGACAGGTGAAAACTTTAGGGGGAGGACAACAATTCTGCTCAACTCGGGAAACTGATCTCTGGTCGACCACAAAATAAGGTAAGCAAAACCGGTTAAATCGAACTTTGCATATTGTCGAATAGTCATACCAAATTACGATCAGTAGTACCGAGTGTGGGTAAGAATTTTTGTGTAAATTTAACATAAATAATTGACTTGAAATTGACAGTGAAGTAAACATATGTGGGAATTAGAATATCCCGATAGTCCGGCTTGTGTCCGGTCCGGTAGTGTCCGGTCAGGGATAAGTGATAGTAGATATAGAATATTCCGATAGTCCGGCTGTGACCGGTCTGGCAGCGACCAGTAAGGAATAAAATATAGTCAATATAGATTTGTAACACCGATAGTCCGGCTAGTGACCGGTCCGGCAGACGGTAAGGTGGTCTATAATTGGGCAATAGATTTGTAACACCGACAGTCCGGCATTGTGTCCGGTCCGGCAGAGTCCGGTAAGGTGGTCTATAAAAAGTAAATACGTAGTGGACCGATAGTCCGGCTAGTGTGTCCGGTCTGGCAGCGCCCAGTCAGGTCCTTGAAATGAGAATGATGAAATAATATGTGAACAGTGAAATGATGTGATAAATGTAAAATTATGAGAAGTCGCAAAATATGTTGTGTTAATTCTATATGTATGTAAGAATGTTCGTGTATCGACTATAGTATAAATGTAAACGGAGTTTCACAAGACCCTGTTATTATTTCCTAAATTCTAAAAGTATTATCCAATCATTAAACCATTATTGTTGAAAATTCTGGATATACGAAGGAGAAGCTCTGAGTTAAGGCAGAGTACGAGCAATGGTGTCTCCAAGAATACATCGTTGATATTAACTAACGACGGGCTAAGTATATTCAGGTAGTCTGTGAGAATTCAGATTAAATTCCGATTAAATTCAAATTAAGATACATTTAATTCCGATTAAAGCAAATTCACCATGGCGACCCCTAACACTCCTAAACTGAAATTTAATGATTTCCTAGACCAAAAAATGGAATATAGATCAGGGGGAAAGGAACAATGGAAGCATATCAAGAAAGTTTGGGAGGGATTGAAGTTAAGATGGACACAAGCAGGTTATCTAGGAGGGGGGCCGCCAACAGGGGCCCAGTTGAAAACAATGGAATGTGGGTTAAGAGAGACGTTGCAGGAGGCTAGAGACAAGGAGGTAGAAAGAAACAAGAGCCGTTTATTTAAGAATCAAGGGACTAAACAGAGAGAAAGAGCAGAAGCGGAACTAAAAAATAGGAACTTGGGCTATCGAGGAGACGCGCAGAGTGCAACTGAATAAGAAACCAGAAATGATGGGGGTGGTTACTCCCACAGAGGGGGAAGATGAGCTGACGGACCTCCCTCAGGAGATGTCGCCAAATCCCTCTCTGCTGTTTGATGTAAATTACTAAATTTAAACTATTATGATGTGTGAGATTGGAAAATAGTTGAGAAAGTAATATCTCTATTGGCAACTGCAATTTTATTATTGATCGACAATACTTAATGGTGCATTGTGTATGGGATGTACTAGTATGCCTGGCTGGTAGGTGGTAACAGAGAACACTTACTACATGTATGAATGGTGGGTAACGAGTGACCACCAAAGTGCGAATGGAAAGCCATATGATGCGAATGTGATGTACTAGGCAGGGCCAAGTGTGAATGACAGATATTTGAATTGATTACTCGGACTTGAGACCGATTTAGCCTTTGGGAAAGGGTCTCTCTAAGGTCCTAACAAAGCATAGGTGTGTGTGTGAAGTACATCGGGTAGTAAAGTCGGCGCGCTGACTACCAAGTTTGAGTGAGGCAGTTTTAGTAAAGGCATAGGTTGTTGACAGTATTGTAATGTACATAAATATCGTTGAATATAGAAAAGGTGTTGAAAACGCTGAAGTCCACTCTAGAATTGAATGAAGGCAGAGAGGGTAAGGAGTGGAAGAGACGGGGTGAGAAGCTGTATGGAGAATGGACAGAAGGCGGGGCCATTGTGTCTCCCACTGGTCTGCTTGCTGGGGTGCATGAAATACGCTTGATATTCAGTCGGGAACTAATATCGGTATGAATGAGGTGGTACCGGTGAGAATGTTGAAAAAGTCGCAGGCTTGCTGATGGGAGTTATATCATAGAATATTGAGGGGGTGTGCATGACTGTTGGAAAAAGTGTTAAACTCTATTAACGTAAAATTCTGTGTGTAGATTTATATTATGAGGTTTGAACTATACTAATATTGTAGAATTACATAATCAACATCTGAACATACTTACGTTAAACATTAATTGAGCCACTGAATAATAGATAAGATATACACTAGGGACGGGGCGAAGGGTGTGTTCGATGTAAAACGGGAGTGATGTTCTAACCAAGTGCTGAGAAATAAGGTAGATTTATTTTGTTCTTTTAATTAATTTACACAAGTACTTCCCGGTTATTGATTTTGGTTTGATTGTTCAGATAACACCACTGAAATTAAACAGGAGGTTAAGGTATACTAACATTAGAATCTGTTTTCATTATGGGGAACAATGAAAGGCCCGCAGAGTGGATTGCAGGCTGATATTATTTTTTGTTAAAGGGACAGTGCACGTTTATCACAATTGTGTGAGTTTATTGGCAGGGTATAAAGCATTTTGGGGAGACAATCCTTTAAAGACTGAATGAGTTACATGAAACATTGAGGAAATTTAAAACAAATTATTTGAAGGTATTATTATAATTATTAGGTTTTGTTTGTAGCAAACGTTTTGGGTTTAAGGGGATTTCCATGTTCCCAGAGACAAGATATCTTAAAGGGGTACACTCACATATGAAATATTATACGTTTTTATTTTCTGAGTCTTAATTAAATAGGTGAAATCTTTTGATAGAGGAATGTTGTTTAATATAGTAAGAAACACTTCTTTGAAGGGGTGGTATGACTTATGACCTCCATTGTAACTTTCCTTTGTGGTCTGATCAGCCTCATTGGAAAGCCATTTGGATGGAGAATCTAGGGTAATTTGTAATACTGATATTAAGGTAATTTAATACAAAAAGGCAGTGAAATTTACATTATAGTGTCAATATATTTTCTCTGATGAACGTGGTGTGAAAATTTAGCTAGGATAAGTTTTATTTATGGTAGACTCATGTTAAGTATTTGGGACATATTTTGAGCCAACAGGGCAGGGAAGAAATTTAGATATTTGTGTTTGGTTTTAACACCTGTATATAGGGGGTGCCATTTGAATATTTAATTTGTGGTCATGGGTAATACGTTTTTTTTTATTTTTTTTATTTTGTATTTTATTTTTTAAGGTAAATTAATTATAGTGGGGTTTAATTAACCTATATAAGGACTTTAGAAAGTGCCACCATAGACATGTTTTTCTAAAAAAAATCCATGAGTTTAGATAAAGCCAAACAGTGAGACATTTAGTTCAAATTTGGAAACATGAGAAAACGAGCTACAGACAGATAAGGGGAAAAGGCAGACAGAAGAGCCCTCCCCTGCACTGCAGAGACCTTGAAGGTTGGAGAGCAGAGAGGAGAAGTTTTAAAAGGGAGCCAGGACGAGCAAAGATAACAGAATGTGTAGATAACAGTTACTGAGTGGAGACAAAAGGGAGAATTGGACATGTGGAAAATGAAAGGGGCGCTCCTACATGATAATGTCAGAACAGAAGGATAATATACTAATCTTACCTAAGTCATTATTTAGAGTAGGTAAGGTTGTTACCTGGGCAGAGCCAGGTATCAAAAGGGGGATGGGTAAATTGTGGTCTAGGATAGGATGGGGCCTATTGGATAAGAAACTAAAGATATAATCAGATAAAACATATGAGAAACTGTTTGTTAACCAAGCCTGTATGTCCAGGATTTTATGCATTACAGGTGAACTACAGGTGAAGTCACTCAATCCAGTCCCAGAGGCTTGTTGGGGGGACCATACAAGGACTCCTGGTGACAGCTAGCTGAAAGAGCTACCCGGATTCATATCGCACGGGGGAGAGTAGCACACACTGACACTGTCGAACAATAAACAGTGTTCGAGAGGAGAACTGGAATTAACAGGATTCCGGGGGCCATCTCTCGAATGAAGTAACCCTCCCTGTCCTGTCACCCCTGTTTTTGTTCATAGAAGTGAAGATGTGTCTGGCTCTTGCTAGTGATGTGTTCTCTGGGAGAGGGTGGGGCTTTACAGGAGTGTCAGTGTACCTGTGTAATGGGGGAGGGTGTCCATATGGGGATTACATGATAACCAACTTGGGACAATTCTAGGATTGTAGAAGAGGGTATTCTTATAGCATAGGGGATCCCACAAAGGTGGATAGGTTTTCCATCATATGGGGAAAACCTGGGAGCACTGTTGAACTTTGTAAAGGTGATGAAATCCTACTAACCATCAAAACTATTAAGCTCTCTGATGCAGGCACTTACACCCTCTGACTACAAAGGACCGGGACAGACACGATGGGTGTGTTTTCTATTAGGGAGCTGCCAAAACCAGAGGTCCCAGACGAACCAGGGCCAGACACACTCCTCTACCACCCCTGGACCGAACCTGCCACCTACCACCACTGTGTTAAAAAATCCCATTCAGGTAATTAATGTTAGAGACTACACAGCTATTGATCAATTAGGCACTGAGACTGGTTTTGATGGTAGGGACAATTTGTGGCTGTCTTATATGAGGTACACAGCTAAAACCCTGAGAAGAAAGGACTGCACTATTTGTAGTCATGCTAGACTTGTTCTGGCTACACACCCATTTGCTATAGGAGAAGGAGAGGGGTGGTTGTGTATACTGAGAGGTTTTTACCAGGTTCAGACCAATTCAACCCTCTGTTCCTCTTTGAGCCTTGTGTTTCCTACAGTACCTCCTCACTGGGCCCCTTGGGGTGTTAAGGCATATGGGGGCAATTACAGTTGCATCACGGGTACAGGTAGTGGCATGGACTATGGGAGATTGCCTGAAGCTGATTGCAGCAGTAACATAACCATTTATGCCACTTGGCCAGTTACAGGCCTAAACCAAACTAGTGGTCTGGCTAATGTGTGGTGGATATGTGGACCCAAAAGAGTACTGAGACCCATTCTTAGAGGAGACTGGCAAGGTACGTGTGCTCTGACCAGTTTGATAATTCCACTGACCATTGTTGATGTTACTTCTGAACAGCTGTTGGGTTCTGTATCCAGGGGACCTGAAAACATTCCATCCCATGGGAGACATAGATGTAGTGCTCCATGGACAGAGGATGTAGTTGACATACACACTAACCTGTTGGGAGTGCCAGTGGGGGTTCCTTGGGTAGGAATGATGGACTCTGGCACTTACTACCTATTATAGGTCCAGCCATAGTGGATGCTAGACAGACTGCATGGATCAGTTATATCTACTATAATCAACAGCGTTTTGTGAATTACCCCCGTGATGCACTCACTGGTCTGTCTGAACAGCTTGAGGCCACATCTAGGGTTGCCAGACAGTCTGCAAGATGTTCGGTGAACAATGTTGCACGTATATTCCTAATAACACCACTCCAGATGGTGGTATAGCTAAGGCATTTAATGGGCTTGGTGCACTATCTGCTGAGATGAGGACCATGGCGGGGGTGGAGGAGTCTGGACTGTTCTTTTGGTTGGGAGCCTGGTTTGGTAAGTACACTGGTATGGTGGTTACTGGATTTCTGACCCTAATTCTTGTATTTTTATTATTGATGTGTTGTGCTGCTTGCATCATACCGTGTTTTAAGAAGTCTGTTACAGATGTGACTCTAGCATGTTTAATCCCATTAATGACTACGGATAACCCCAGTTGTAATTACTCTGCCTGGGATGCTGTCTATCCCATGACTAAATCTACTGCTAGGAAACCATTGTTTTCCAACAAGGTTGCCAGGGCACATTTCACCTGTGTCAAAATGACGGGAGGCGGTACTAATGTGGGACAGGTTCCTGGGAATTGGTGTCTGGATACAATCAACATTGTTGGGAGTTTCAGGCCAATATCCAGAGCAGATGTGGGGTGGTGGTGTGGCAACACTGTCCTGTTTGATAAATTACCCTCCAATACTACTGGAAGCTGTGCACTTGTTACTCTCCTTTTGCCTGTTTCTATCTACCCTACAGAGGCTGGAGACCTCCTTAGGGTCCAGAGGGTGAACCCTGAATATTGGAGGGGACGTTCCAGGCGTGCCACCACCCCATCTAGTGGTGATCCGACGTACATAGACGCCATTGGAGTCCCAAGGGGAGTTCCTGACGAGTACAAGTTGGTGGATCAGGTGGCAGCTGGGTTTGAGTCCTCCATTTGTTGGTGGTGCACTGTTAATAAAAATGTGGATAGAATACATTCCAGAATCGCATTGCAGTGGATATGCTACCGGCAGAGAAAGGTGGAGCTTGCACTATGTTTGGTGAACAGTGTTGTACTTTCATCCCTAATAACACAGCCTCCGATGGTAGCTTGACCGTAGCCCTAGAAGGTTTGAGGACTCTTAATGGTAAAATGAAATCTCATTCTGGGATTGATACCTCAATGTGGGACTCCTGGATGAGTGCCTTTGGTAAATATAAAACCCTGGTCTCCTCCATTTTGGTCTCCATTTCGGTGTTCGCGGCCATTTTGGTTCTCTGTGGATGCTGTTGCATTCCATGTATCCGTTCCCTTACCACTAGGGTTATCTCTAGAGCTATTGACCCTTCCCCCCTTTCCCAGATGTTTCCTCTGCTTGCTAATGACCTGCCCGAATTTGAGGATGAGGTTGAGAGTGCCTACTAGGTTTTGTTTTTCTTTTCATGAAATGCTATGACTGCTGAAATAAGGGATAATGAGTGACACCCTAGTGGGTGTCAAAAAGGGGGGCTTAAATTTCACACCATTTTCTTTTGTTCTGTTTTTCAATGAGCTGTTGTTATCTTTTGACATGAGGGTTGCAAGTTCTTAGGTGGCTGGTAGCCAATCTAGTACATAGTGGGATCGAATGGAGAACATGAAGGTATTTTAAACTTTGTAATTGTTAGCCTAGCTTATGTCACATCTCTTAGGAGATGTGAAGAGAGGGAATCACAAAACTTTTCCTTCTGGGAAAAGTTTTCTTTTTGTGTCTGGATCTAGTTAGGTTGTGTCACGTCTCTGGGGAGACGTGAAGAGAGGGATTTGTAAGGAAGTGCTATTTCTTATGCAGGTGACCAGCCTACTGCTATTACATTGCTATAACTGAGACAACGTATTTTCACAGTAAAACATGTTAGGTCCCATACAGGATAGCTCCCACACCCACACACACAGCACACACACATTACACACACTAACTGCCGAGGACACACAGATAAGACATACACCCACACATTGGGAGGAAGAGACAGCCTTGACTTGCAGAAACCAGCGCACACACCTAATCTCCTTCTTAGCTGAACATTGTGTGACAAGGAACGTCACGACAAGACTCAGAGGGATGACGGACGGCCCAACAGGACCAACCAGAAGACCAGAACTTCTAGACTCAACCTACTTTCTGTACTGTATATAACATACATGCACTCTGTTATCGGGGCTTCTTTTCTGCTGGTTCCTTAAGAACCGAATGAAATGGGCCCGTATACGTTGTACCAGATATCTTTACTCATAATTAAACTGTCACTTGTCATACAATTTACCACCTTGTCTGAATCGATCCTTGACCGGCTCACCCTCCTACATATCCCATTATCAACAGAACCCATTAGATTCTCAATAAGCATTCAATTGAAAACTACCAACATCAAAAAAAATTGCACTTCCTGGAATGATTTTCCTCAGGTTTTCGCCTGCCGTATCAGTTCTGTTATACTCACAGACAGGATTTTAACAGTTTTGGAAACTTTAGAGTGTTTTATATCCACATCTACCAATTATATGCATATCCGAGCTTCTGGGCCTCAGTAACAGGGCACGCTTCTCATTCATATGCCGAAATACTGCCTCCAAGCCAAAAGAAGTTAAACTCCCTGTTCGAAGACTGATTTAAGTCTGTCAATCACACAGCATCATCTTATTTAGGAATTTGCAGTGTGCCATGCTTCTGTGAGAGACAATTGTGATCTTAAGCAGCATTGGGTTGGTGGTTTCTGTAAAGCCACATTGGTTCTTGTGCTGATTCATTGACTTCGCTGTGTAAAGAAGGCAGAGATTGCACACATAAAATCCCTGACCACGCCGTGATTTGAACACGTAACCTTCTGATCTGGAGTCAGACACGCTACCTTTGCGCCATGAGGGCTTGTACAATGTGGTTTTTGGAGGGGATGCCTAGTTCAGATTTCGTTGACTGTATCATTTGGAATGAAGACCTGGTTCTCTGGGGAAATGTACCATCTGACAATGCCCCCTCGTCAGCACGTGCCTCTGCCCGGCGGGTTAGGTGTATGAAAATAAACCAAAGCAGAGCCCGGATAGCTCAGTCGGTAGAGCATCTGACTTTTAATCTGAGGGTCCAGGGTTCAAGTCCCTGTTCGGGCGATCCTTTAATGTTCACCTTTCTTCACTACGCTGTCTTTCTGAACTTGCATTTTCCTTGACTTTCCATGACATGTTCGACCTGAGGACAAAACACTCACAGAGCCAAAACAGCTTAGTCTGAAGACATCCTCATAGTACCGATAAAGTTTGTAGAAACATGTCAAACGATGTTAAAATGAATCCTCAGGTTGTCGATTGTCTTAATAATTGATAATATTTAAACTGGACAATAGCGTATTCAATAGAAAGGAAAAACAACGGTCACGCTCCCAAACCACCACTGCATGCTTCCTAAGCACTGACAGAAAGGTCTCGTTCTTCGTAATTTTTCTGAAAAATGAAGCCTGAAACAATGTCTAAAGACTGTTGACATCTAGTGGAAGCCATAGGAACTGCAATCTGGGTCCGAACCCATTAGAAACTCAATAAGCATTCAATTGAAAACTACCCACATCAAAAAAAATCGCACTTCCTGGAATGATTTTCCTCAGGTTTTCGCCTGCCGTATCAGTTCTGTTATACTCACAGACAGGATTTTAACAGTTTTGGAAACTTTAGAGTGTTTTATATCCACATCTACCAATTATATGCATATCCGAGCTTCTGGGCCTGGACGCTTCTCATCCATATGCCGAAATACTGCCTCCAAGCCAAAAGAAGTTCAACTCCCTGTTCGAAGACTGATATAAGTCTGTCAATCACACAGCATCATCTTATTTAGGAATTTGCAGTGTGCCATGCTTCTGTGAGAGACAATTGTGATCTTAAGCAGCATTGGTTTGGTGGTTTCTGTAAAGCCACATTGGTTCTTGTGCTGATTCATTGACTTCACTGTGTAAAGAAGGCAGAGATTGCACACATAAAATCCCTGACCACGATGTGATTTGAAGACGCAACCTTCTGATCTGGAGTCAGACGTGCTACCTTTGCGCCATGAGGTCTTGTACAATGTGTTCTTTGGAGGGGATGCCTAGTTCAGATTTCGTTGACTGTATCATTTGGAATGAAGACCTGGTTCTCTGGGGAAATGTACCATCTGACAATGCCCCCTCGTCAGCACGTGCCTCTGCCCGGCGGGTTAGGTGTATGAAAATAAGCAAAAGCAGAGCCCGGAGAGCTCAGTCGGTAGAGCATCAGACTTTAAATCTGAGGGTCCAGGGTTCAAGTCCCTGTTCGGGCGATGCTTTAATGTTCACCTTTCTTCACTACGCTGTCTTTCTGAACTTGCATTTTCCTTGACTTTCCATGACATGTTCGACCTGAGGACAAAACACTCACAGAGCCAAAACAGCTTAGTCTGAAGACATCCTCATAGTACCGATAAAGTTTGTAGAGACATGTCAAACGATGTTAAAATGAATCCTCAGGTTGTCTATTGTCTTAATAATTGATAATATTTAAACTGGACAATAGCGTATTCAATAGAAAGGAAAAACAACGATCACGCTCCCAAACCAGCACTGCATGCTTCCTAAGCACTGACAGAAAGGTCTCGTTCTTTGTAATTTTTCAGAAAAGAAGCCTGAAACAATGTCTAAAGACTGTTGACATCTAGTGGAAGCCATAGGAACTGCAATCTGGGTCCGAACCCATTAGAAACTCAATAAGCATTTAATTGAAAACTACCCACATCAAAAAAAATTGCACTTCCTGGAATGATTTTCCTCAGGTTTTCGCCTGCCGTATCAGTTCTGTTATACTCACAGACAGGATTTTAACAGTTTTGGAAACTTTAGAGTGTTTTATATCCACATCTACCAATTATATGCATATCTCCGAGCTTCTGGGCCTCAGTAACAGGGCACGCTTCTCATCCATATGCCGAAATACTGCCTCCAAGCCAAAAGAAGTTCAACTCCCTGTTCGAAGACTGATTTAAGTCTGTCAATCACACAGCATCATCTTATTTAGGAATTTGCAGTGTGCCATGCTTCTGTGAGAGACAATTGTGATCTTAAGCAGCATTGGTTTGGTGGTTTCTGTAAAGCCACATTGGTTCTTGTGCTGATTCACTGACTTCGCTGCGTAAAGAAGGCAGAGATTGCACACATAAAATCCCTGACTGTTATACTCAAACGTGATCTTAACACGCAACCTTCTGATCTGGAGTCAGACGCGCTACCTTTGCGCCACGAGGTCTTGTACAATGTGTTTTTGGAGGGGATGCCTAGTTCAGATTTCGTTGACTGTATCATTTGGAATGAAGACCTGGTTCTCTGGGGAAATGTACAATCTGACAATGCCCCCTCGTCAGCACGTGCCTCTGCCCGGCGGGTTAGGTGTATGAAAATAAACAAAAGCAGAGCCCGGATAGCTCAGTCGGTAGAGCATCAGACTTTTAATTTGAGGGTCCAGGGTTCAAGTCCCTGTTCGGGCGATCCTTTAATGTTCGTCTTTCTGAACTTGCATTTTCCTTGACTTTCCATGACATGTTCGACCTGAGGACAAAACACTCACAGAGCCAAAACAGCTTAGTCTGAAGACATCCTCATAGTACCGATAAAGTTTGTAGAAACATGTCAAACGATGTTAAAATGAATCCTCAGGTTGTCGATTGTCTTAATAATTGATAATATTTAAACTGGACAATAGCGTATTCAATAGAAAGGAAAAACAACGGTCACGCTCCCAAACCACCACTGCATGCTTCCTAAGCACTGACAGAAAGGTCTCGTTCTTCGTAATTTTTCTGAAAAATGAAGCCTGAAACAATGTCTAAAGACTGTTGACATCTAGTGGAAGCCATAGGAACTGCAATCTGGGTCCGAACCCATTAGAAACTCAATAAGCATTCAATTGAAAACTACCCACATCAAAAAAAATCGCACTTCCTGGAATGATTTTCCTCAGGTTTTCGCCTGCCGTATCAGTTCTGTTATACTCACAGACAGGATTTTAACAGTTTTGGAAACTTTAGAGTGTTTTATATCCACATCTACCAATTATATGCATATCCGAGCTTCTGGGCCTGAGTAACAGGGCACGCTTCTCATCCATATGCCGAAATACTGCCTCCAAGCCAAAAGAAGTTCAACTCCCTGTTCGAAGACTGATATAAGTCTGTCAATCACACAGCATCATCTTATTTAGGAATTTGCAGTGTGCCATGCTTCTGTGAGAGACAATTGTGATCTTAAGCAGCATTGGTTTGGTGTTTTCTGTAAAGCCACATTGGTTGTTGTGCTGATTCATTGACTTCACTGTGTAAAGAAGGCAGAGATTGCACACATAAAATCCCTGACCACGATGTGATTTGAACACGCAACCTTCTGATCTGGAGTCAGACGTGCTACCTTTGCGCCACGAGGTCTTGTACAATGTGTTCTTTGGAGGGGATGCCTAGTTCAGATTTCGTTGACTGTATCATTTGGAATGAAGACCTGGTTCTCTGGGGAAATGTACCATCTGACAATGCCCCCTCGTCAGCACGTGCCTCTGCCCGGCGGGTTAGGTGTATGAAAATAAGCAAAAGCAGAGCCCGGAGAGCTCAGTCGGTAGAGCATCAGACTTTAAATCTGAGGGTCCAGGGTTCAAGTCCCTGTTCGGGCGATCCTTTAATGTTCACCTTTCTTCACTACGCTGTCTTTCTGAACTTGCAATTTCCTTGACTTTCCATGACATGTTCGACCTGAGGACAAAACACTCACAGAGCCAAAACAGCTTAGTCTGAAGACATCCTCATAGTACCGATAAAGTTTGTAGAGACATGTCAAACGATGTTAAAATGAATCCTCAGGTTGTCTATTGTCTTAATAATTGATAATATTTAAACTGGACAATAGCGTATTCAATAGAAAGGAAAAACAACGATCACGCTCCCAAACCAGCACTGCATGCTTCCTAAGCACTGACAGAAAGGTCTCGTTCTTCGTAATTTTTCAGAAAAGAAGCCTGAAACAATGTCTAAAGACTGTTGACATCTAGTGGAAGCCATAGGAACTGCAATCTGGGTCCGAACCCATTAGAAACTCAATAAGCATTCAATTGAAAACTACCCACATCAAAAAAAATTGCACTTCCTGGAATGATTTTCCTCAGGTTTTCGCCTGCCGTATCAGTTCTGTTATACTCACAGACAGGATTTTAACAGTTTTGGAAACTTTAGAGTGTTTTATATCCACATCTACCAATTATATGCATATCTCCGAGCTTCTGGGCCTCAGTAACAGGGCACGCTTCTCATCCATATGCCGAAATACTGCCTCCAAGCCAAAAGAAGTTCAACTCCCTGTTCGAAGACTGATTTAAGTCTGTCAATCACACAGCATCATCTTATTTAGGAATTAGCAGTGTGCCATGCTTCTGTGAGAGACAATTGTGATCTTAAGCAGCATTGGTTTGGTGGTTTCTGTAAAGCCACATTGGTTCTTGTGCTGATTCATTGACTTCGCTGTGTAAAGAAGGCAGAGATTGCACACATAAAATCCCTGACTGTTATACTCAAACGTGATCTGAACACGCAACCTTCTGATCTGGAGTCAGACGCGCTACCTTTGCGCCACGAGGTCTTGTACAATGTGTTTTTTGGAGGGGATGCCTAGTTCAGATTTCGTTGACTGTATCATTTGGAATGAAGACCTGGTTCTCTGGGGAAATGTACAATCTGACAATGCCCCCTCGTCAGCACGTGCCTCTGCCCGGCGGGTTAGGTGTATGAAAATAAACAAAAGCAGAGCCCGGATAGCTCAGTCGGTAGAGCATCAGACTTTTAATCTGAGGGCCCAGGGTTCAAGTCCCTGTTTGGGCGATCCTTTAATGTTCTTCTTTCTGAACTTGCATTTTCCTTGACTTTCCATGACATGTTCGACCTGAGGACAAAACACTCACAGAGCCAAAACAGCTTAGTCTGAAGACATCCTCATAGTACCGATAAAGTTTGTAGAAACATGTCAAACGATGTTAAAATGAATCCTCATGTTGTCGATTGTCTTAATAATTGATAATATTTAAACTGGACAATAGCGTATTCAATAGAAAGGAAAAACAACGGTCACGCTCCCAAACCACCACTGCATGCTTCCTAAGCACTGACAGAAAGGTCTCGTTCTTCGTAATTTTTCTGAAAAATGAAGCCTGAAACAATGTCTAAAGACTGTTGACATCTAGTGGAAGCCATAGGAACTGCAATCTGGGTCCGAACCCATTAGAAACTCAATAAGCATTCAATTGAAAACTACCCACATCAAAAAAAATCGCACTTCCTGGAATGATTTTCCTCAGGTTTTCGCCTGCCGTATCAGTTCTGTTATACTCACAGACAGGATTTTAACAGTTTTGGAAACTTTAGATTGTTTTATATTGTTGATAATGGGATATGTAGGAGGGTGAGCCGGTCAAGGATCGATTCAGACAAGGTGGTCTATTGTATGACAAGTGACAGTTTAATTATGAGTAAAGATATCTGGTACAACGTATACGGGCCCATTTCATTCAGCTCATAAGGAACCAGCAGAAAAGAAGCCCAGATAACAGAGTGCATGTATGTTATATACAGTACAGAAAGTAGGTTGATTCTAGAAGATCGGGTCTTCGGGTTGGTTCAGGCTGAGGTGTAGTCTTCTTGGATTGGCCCTGTTGGGCCGTCCGTCATCCCTCTGAGTCTTGTCGTGCCGTTCCTTGTCACACAATGTTCAGCTAAGAAGGAGATTAGGTGTGTGCGCTGGTTTCTGCAAGTCAAGGCTGTCTCTTCCTCCCAATGTGTGGGTGTATGTCTTATCTGTGTGTCCTCGGCAGTTAGTGTGTGTAATGTGTGTGTGCTGTGTGTGTGGGTGTGGGAGCTATCCTGTATGGGACCTAACATGTTTTACTGTGAAAATACGTTGTCTCAGTTATAGCAATGTAATAGCAGTAGGCTGGTCACCTGCATAAGAAATAGCACTTCCTTACAAATCCCTCTCTTCACGTCTTTCTCTTGTGGACCTTGATCCTTACCCAGTCCCCAACTTTTACCCTTGGTTGTTCCGGGACGTCAGTCAGCTCCCTCTCTGCGACACGGTGTATCTGTTTGGAGAGAGCTGCAGACAATTCCGTCAATTTCTTCACATAGTCAGACATCCCTATTTGGTGCACATCAAGAGGGGGCATATGACCTCCCTCTCTTGGTGGCCCTGGCATTACTCTACCTGTCATTATTTCATGGGGTGAAAGATGTGTCCCTGCACCTGGTGAGGACCTCATGGCCATCAGTGCCAGGGGCAGGGCTTCCACCCAGGTCAATTTGGTCCCTGCACACACTTTAGCTATCTTAGCTTTCAGATTTTGATTACAGCGTTCCACAAGGCCCTGCGACTGCGGCTTATACACTGAGCCAAACTTGTGTGTAATGCCAAACCTCTCCTCCACCTGTCTTAGGTGCTGATTTGAGAAGTGGGACCCATTGTCGGACCTGATTTGTCGAGGAACCCCATACCTAGGTATAAGTTCCGTTTGTAGCCACTTAATGACTGACTTCGCATCCTCCTTTGCTGTAGGAATGGCCTCTACCCACTTAGAGAATCTGTCTACCATTACTAGCAAATATCTCTTTCCTCCCTTCACCTGATCCGCTCCCATGTCTGTAAAATCTATGCTGATGTCTTGGAAACAGGCATTGGGTACCGGATAGTGACCCATTGGTGTTTGGTAAGGTTTCTTTGGATTGTGACTTCCACAGATGGCACAACTGTCACAGAACAAATCTGTCATTTCTTTCATGTATGGATGCCACCATACGTAGGAGACTCTCTGTAGAGTCTTCAGTTTCCCTTCGTGTGTTGGTCCATGTGCTTCTCTGATTAGTTCAGGACAGAGGTTTGCAGGGGCCACTAGTCTGCCATCATGGCATCGCCACAGTTCATCAGGACCTTTCGTCGCTCCCCTCTGTCCCCACACTGAGTGTTCATATGGTCCGGCTGCTTGTTGTAGTTCTTTGATGTGTTGGTTAGTCAATTCAGTCCTAGGTGGACTGATTTGGAGAACCATTTGTCTGGGAGTGTATCCTCCTGCTTTCTTAGCTGCCTGGTCTGCAGCATCATTTCCCTTGCTGATCTTGGAGTTCAATATCTGATGGCCCTTGCATTTCATTATGGCCACTTTTTCAGGAAGTGATACAGCAGCAATCAGACGCTCCATCTGGGTCTTGTGCTTGATTGGTAGATTTCCAGTAGTGGTAAAGTTTCGTCTGACCCATTGTGGTCCATCGATGTGTACTGCTCCATGAGCATACGCTGAGTCAGTGTATATGTTGACCTTTTTCCCTTTGGCCAGTGTTAATGCTTGGGTGAGTCCAATTATCTCTGCCAATTGGGCTGATGCGGGCTGAGGTACTATACCTGATTCCAGGGTGGTGTGAGCTCCATCCACAGTCTGTTGTACTACTGCGTATGCTGCTATGTTGCCTTCTTCTCCTCTGTAACAACACCCGTCAGTGTACAGCCATAGGTCTGCAGTCAATATGGGTTCATTTTCCAGGTCTGGTCTGAGTTTAAGTTCTTGAGCAGCTCTTTCTGCGCAGACGTGGGTCATTCCTTCTTCCGCATTAAGGGCATCAGCCATGTTCTTGTCTGTGTTGACACACGTGATGTGTGACTGTGTACATTTGTTCTGAATTTTGTTTTTTCTCTCTGCACTGAAGGTGAATTCCTTCGCCATCAAGTACGCTGCAACACCATGGTGGGTGTGGATCTCCATTTTGTGGCACATTACGAGGTGAGCAGTTTTTTCAATGGCTTTAGCAACAGCTGCAACGTATCTTGAGCATGTGGTTTGCCCCATTTCAATGTGATCCAATTTTGAGGAGTGGTACATCAGGACTCTTCTCTCCCCCTCATGTTTCTGGAAAAGAACGGATGACGTGAATCCTTCCTTTTCAGAAAGATCCAAATGGAAATTCTTGCCATAGTCAGGTGCAGTGAGAGCTGCAGCCACAGCCAAGTCTGTTTTCAACTGGCCAAATGCAGCAGAGGCCTCAGGTGACCAGATAAGAGGAGCATGAAGGTTTCTTGAGCCTGCATGTCTGACTATTTCCCTCAGTGGTTCAGTCCTGGCAGTGTAGTCAGGAATGTGTGTACGGCTGTACCCCGTCAAACCCAAAAACGAGAGCATACCAGCGACTGTGGTTGGTCTGGGATGGTGAAGAATGGAGCTTCTGTGTGAAGTAGAGAGTCCAGCTCCGTCTCCTGAGATTTCTCTACCCAAAAAGAGTACTGTCCTTCTGCACATCTGGACTTTTGATTTCTTGACCTTGTACCCTTTGCTAGCCAAAAAGTCCAGCAGGACTTTGGTGATTTCTAAGCACAGGTCCGAAGTGGGGGCTCCCAGGAGGAGATCGTCAACGTATTGGATGAGTACCGTGCCTTCCGGAAGGGTGAGTTCTCCCAAATGTTTTTTCAGGATGTAATTGAAAATTCCGGGGGAACAACGGTAGCCCTGGGGAAGCACAGAATACGTGTACTGCTGGTTTTCGTAAGTGAATGCAAACAGAGGCTGAGACCCCTCATCCAGAGGAACGCTAAAGAAAGCATTAGCAAGGTCCACGACAGTGAAATATTGGTGTTTCGGCGACAGATTGCTCAGGGTGATGTGTGGATCAGGAACAGGTAGGTCAACCCCCAAAGTAGCTTCATTGATAGCTCTGAAGTCTTGTACCATCCTGTAGGTTTCACCATCTGCCTTCAGAACAGGCAGAATTGGGGTGTTCCATGGAGATTGAGTTCGGTAAATGCAGTTAGCTCCCAATAGCCCCTCAATAGTGGGGCGAATCCCCTCTACCTGCTCAGGCTTGAGACGATATTGGGGTCTGTAGATTGGAGGTTGAGACGGATCCAACAGGGTGATGGCAACTGGGGTAACTTGTAGTTTGCCCACATCGAAAGGTGAGGTACTCCAGATAGATTTGTCAATGGAATCCAGCAGTGCTGCAGACGATGGGTGATCTGAATAGGGTTTACCATGGTGCCTGGGTAGGGCAAGACGCTCAGGCTTACAGGTTTCTTCCGTGTCTACCATTGTTAGTCTCCACATGTCTTCAGTAGTAGCTTTCATCAACCCTGGTGTGGAGGTAGGTACCCATTGGAGTTTCGATGCTCGACGTATCATAGGACCCAGGCTTCTGGCTTCATGTCCATTCCCCACTGCCAGTGTCACATGGGGTGATGAGTCAGGCCCCAACAGATACCAGGGCTTCAGATGAGAAGGTAAAATCACAGGGGCAGCTACCCCCTCTGGTCCACAAACAATTGAGACACACCTAATGGTTGGGGTTTGGTGCATCATGTTTTCATCCCAATCATCAGTGTAAGGTGTATTTTCATCCTCAGTTACATTGAGAGTACAGTGTAACTCAGCTTGGGGAGTCTTGTAAGGATGTAGAGTATAGATAAGCTTTCTCCACAAGTTAAACTGGAACTGTATCTCCGGGGTGGAGGGTCCATTTTCCAGGCATTTTAGCCAATAGATTTCCTGGGTCAGAGACAGTGCGGGAGTCGGTAAAATGGGAAGCATTAACACTCTTCCCGTTGGCGTAGGTCTGACTGACACTTCAACTCCGTTTTCGGTGAGACAGATGTAACACCCCATTTTACAGAGTAGGTCTCTCCCCAACAGATTAATGGGACAATTAGGACAGTATAGAAATTGGTGCCTCAGCTTTGAAGGTCCCCACTGGAAAAGGAGAGGTTCAGTTTTGTGTTGTGTTTCCGGTCTTCCCGACACCCCCACCACCTGTATGGAATCAGTAGACAAAGGCTGAGGAGATCTGATCGCAGAATATGTACATCCGGTGTCCACAAGAAATTGATGAGTGACACCTCCTACTTCACACGTGACAGTAGGCTCCGTATATACAGAAAAATGTTGGACCTCCGCCTCGTCAGGTGGTGGTGGGCACCTTCATTCCCATGGAGGGTATGCTTCAGACATTCCCTGGAATGGTACTGGAGGTGCTGGTTGTCCTGGGTGGTTGTACACAGGTTGTGGATAGGCGGGTCCTGGTGGTGGTGGCGGTGGTGGTCCCGTCATTCGAGGTGCACCCCTTCCCCTAGGGCCGTATCCTCTTCCTCTGTTCATTATGAACTGCTGTTGTTGAGGCGTCAATGGGTACGGGCAGTATTTGGCAAAATGTCCAATTTGGTGACAATTGTGACATTGTCCAGATGATCGTCCAGCTGCCCTCAATCCCCACTGCAGATTTGATTGGGGGCTGTAGTATGTTGTGGTAGGTCCTCTGGGTGTGAAGCCTTGGGCAGGATAAGCCTGAGGTGGGTAAGATATTGGGGGAGCAACGTAGGCTACAGGGGTTGGTGGGGCAACTGGAGCTGCCCCCGCCATCATTTGTTTCACGGTAGCTTCCACCACTTGTGGAATGATTTGGTCCTCAGCCAACATCTGCTTCTTTGGCTGTGCTGCCTTTTGGGCCTCTTTAAGCTGTACCTTCAGCAGTTGTACCTGTAGAGCTTTCACCTCTGTGTCCGCAGCTCCTGTATCCTTGCAGTGCTGGGTGATATGGTGGTGCACATGGGAGTCGAATTGGGTTAGTGGCATGGCACATAGCCCGACTGTGTTTCGCAATTTAGTCTTTACAGTTCCCGGTGTCCCATTCACCACCATTTCTTTCCACATAGCCATGGAGGTTTCTGAGTGGTCGAACGGTTCTCCATGCACTGACCTCCATGTTGTCTTAGCCCTATCCAGATATTCGGCTGCCTGTTCTCCTGCATGCATGGTGAAAGATGATAGTGCAGCAAAATTCTTCTCGGTGGGGTAGGCTCTTCTGAGTTCTGCCCATAGTTGAGTGCGATACTTCTCTGGTGGAGTGGCACCTGGGTGGGTCCCCAGACCAGCGGTATTTATCAATACATTCATGGTGGTGTGATCGGTTGCTCTTGCCAACAACGCTTTCATGTCTCCGAGTGCCAGCCGGAATCCTGATGTGAGGGTCTGTAACTGTAGTAGCCAAGCTGATGCTCCTCCGTGGAGACTAGGAAGTTGTTCCATTATGGCGGTGAGGTCTTGCATTTTCCATGGCACATATTCTTCGTTTTTTTTGTTCTCACTCAGTCTCAGAGGCATTTGTAGTTCTTGTTCTCTTCTTAGTTGATTTTTGTCTTGTATGCGTTTAGACCTCCTAGGTGCCGGTCTCGGCGGTATCTGTCCATGCAGGTCTTCAACATCTCCCAAGTAATACCCATTCAGTTGCCATGGTCCACCCTTTCCGGTTGCATGTCTGTGTTCCGCATTAAGTTGTAGGGCAGCTTGCCATACTTCATCAGTTGTCACTCTTTCTAGCTCATCTTCGTCCTCTTCCTCAGGCTCGTTGTGTGAATAGGTATATTCACGTTGGACATCCACTTCAGGACAGGAATGCTCATGCTCCCCACTGTAGACAGTAGTTCCCCTGGTTCTTTCGTTCAGGTGGGATCTGGCTGACCCAACACTTCGAGATGCAGGGGATCTGATGGAGTCTGGTAGCTCTCTGAACTGAATGGAAGGCTTTGACTGAAAGGAGTGAGACGTGAGTGTCTGATAACTTGATGGCTGCAGTAGGCTGGTGTTCATTAAGGGTTCTTGGGAAAATTTGAGTGACTTACATGAGTCACGGCTCCTTTCTCCCACAGTTACCTGTCCTTCTCCACATTCTTGTAGGCTTCGACCCCCATGGGGTGTGGACACCAATCCGCCTTCTAGAGAGCAGGGGGTGGAGGGTTGTCCTACCTCCTCACAGTCTATATAGCCTCCAGTCAAATGCATTGACACCTGTCCCTGTAGCAGGCCTTCCTCGATGTGGAGAACTGGTGCCTGGATGGAGGGGGCTGAGGGAGCTTGGGTTGTCAATGAATATGGTGGGGGTTGAGTGACCTCTTCTGGTAGCTTCGGGTATAAACGTGGCACAGGAGTGGGGGAGACTGCTGCAGGGGCCAATTTGACTTCGTCACTCCCCTGTGTCGCCTCCATTGATGACTCCGCCTCCGCCCCAGCCACTACCCCCATCACTTCCGGTTTTTTGTTCAGTTGTGCTCTACGGGTCTCCTCGATAGCCCAAGTGCCTATTCTCAATTCAGCTTCTGCTTTCTCTCTCTGTTTAGTCCCTTCCTTCTTGAATACATGCAATTTGTTCTGTTCTATCTCCCTGTCTTTAGCTTCCTGTAATGCTTCACACAACTCACCTTCCATTGTGCTAAGCTGGACCCTATTTGGCGTTCCCCCTACTAAATAACCTGCCTGTGTCCACTTCAACTTCAACCCTTCCCAAACCTTCTTTATTGACTTCCACTGTTCCTTTCCTCCTGACCTATCTTGCATACGTTGATCTAGAAAATCATTGAATTTTAATTTTGGAGGTTGCGGAGTCGCCATTTTAGTTTAATAATATTTACGTGTTTTTTGGAAATATTTTGTACACTCTCTGGATATACTTAGCCCGTCACTGGCTCGTTGTGTGATGTATTCTTAGGAGACACTATTACTCGTACTCTGTCTTAACTCAGAGCCTCTCCGTCATATATCCAGAATTTTCGGCAATAATGTTTTAATGATTAAACACGAGCCCCCAATTCAGGAAATTTTCTTCAACATTAATGTTTTAACAATTTGGATAATATATATATATATATATTTTTTTTTTTAGAATTTAGGAAATACTTTTTCCACAATAATTTTAAATATTGGTAATGATATCAGGGACTTGTGAAACGCCGTTTACATTTAGTCTATAGTCAACACACAAATATTCTTACATGGACATAGTCTTAAACAAAATTGATCAATTAGAACATCTTATTCTATGACATCACACATTAGTACATTTATCACATTAATTCTGGCCACAACACAAAGCGGACTTTTCAGTCCAACATACATTAATCTATTGTAGACACCTCACCGGACACAGCCGGCTATTGGATTTTAACCTCACCGGACACAGCCTGGCTATTGGTTATCACTACGCCTAATTGGAGTTTCTATATACTACTTTTGCAGACGCCCGACCGGTCACTAACCGGACTATCGGTAGCAACTCTGGTCACGTCCTTTTTCAGACGCCCGACCGGTCACCAGCCGGACAATCGGTAGCAACTCTGGTCACGTCTATGTTCAATTATAGATCACCTTACCGGACTCAAGCCGGACCGGTCACTAGCCGGACTATCAGTAGCACTCTATATTGACTATTTTATCCCTTACCGGTGTCTGCCACCGGACCGTTCGCAAGCCGGACTATCAGAATATTCTACGTTGTAAGTTAATTTAGGTCTACTTCTACTTATCCCTTACCGGTGTCTGCCACCGGACCGTTCTCAAGCCGGACTATCGGAATATTCTAATTACTACTTATCCCTTACCGGTGTCTGCCACCGGACCGTTCTCAAGCCGGACTATCGGGATATTCTAATTACCACATATGTTTACTTCACTGTCAATTTCAAGTCCATTATTTATGTAAAATTTACACAAAAATTCTTACCCACACTCGGTACTACTGATCGTAATTTGGTATGACTATTCGACAATATGCAAAGTTTGATAAAACAGGTTTTGCTTACCTTATTTTGTGGTCGACCAGAGATCAGTTTCCCGAGTTGAGCAGAATTGTTGTCCACCCCCGAATGGTTTTCACCTGTCCTCCGGGAACCGTCCTTTCACCAACTCGCCCCCTCACACCCACATCAACCACTCTGGACTGGGTCGTTAGTAAACCATCTCTCTGCTACCAAGATTCTGTTGATAATGGGATATGTAGGAGGGTGAGCCGGTCAAGGATCGATTCAGACAAGGTGGTCTATTGTATGACAAGTGACAGTTTAATTATGAGTAAAGATATCTGGTACAACGTATACGGGCCCATTTCATTCAGCTCATAAGGAACCAGCAGAAAAGAAGCCCAGATAACAGAGTGCATGTATGTTATATACAGTACAGAAAGTAGGTTGATTCTAGAAGATCGGGTCTTCGGGTTGGTTCAGGCTGAGGTGTAGTCTTCTTGGATTGGCCCTGTTGGGCCGTCCGACATCCCTCTGAGTCTTGTCGTGCCGTTCCTTGTCACACAATGTTCAGCTAAGAAGGAGATTAGGTGTGTGCGCTGGTTTCTGCAAGTCAAGGCTGTCTCTTCCTCCCAATGTGTGGGTGTATGTCTTATCTGTGTGTCCTCGGCAGTTAGTGTGTGTAATGTGTGTGTGCTGTGTGTGTGGGTGTGGGAGCTATCCTGTATGGGACCTAACATGTTTTACTGTGAAAATACGTTGTCTCAGTTATAGCAATGTAATAGCAGTAGGCTGGTCACCTGCATAAGAAATAGCACTTCCTTACAATATCCACATCTACCAATTATATGCATATCCGAGCTTCTGGGCCTCAGTAACAGGGCACGCTTCTCATCCATATGCCGAAATACTGCCTCCAAGCCAAAAGAAGTTAAACTCCCTGTTCGAAGACTGATTTAAGTCTGTCAACCACACAGCATCATCTTATTTAGGAATTTGCAGTGTGCCATGCTTCTGTGAGAGACAATTGTGATCTTAAGCAGCATTGGTTTGGTGGTTTCTGTAAAGCCACATTGGTTCTTGTGCTGATTCATTGACTTCGCTGTGTAAAGAAGGCAGAGATTGCACACATAAAATCACTGACCACGACGTGATTTGAACACGTAACCTTCTGATCTGGAGTCAGACACGCTACCTTTGCGCCACGAGGGCTTGTACAATGTGATTTTTGGAGGGGATGCCTAGTTCAGATTTCGTTGACTGTATCATTTGGAATGAAGACCTGGTTCTCTGGGGAAATGTACCATCTGACAATGCCCCCTCGTCAGCACGTGCCTCTGCCCGGCGGGTTAGGTGTATGAAAATAAGCCAAAGCAGAGCCCGGATAGCTCTGTCGGTAGAGCATCAGACTTTTAATCTGAGGGTCCAGGGTTCAAGTCCCTGTTCGGGCGATCCTTTAATGTTCACCTTTCTTCACTACGCTGTCTTTCTGAACTTGCATTTTCCTTGACTTTCCATGACATGTTCGACCTGAGGACAAAACACTCACAGAGCCAAAACAGCTTAGTCTGAAGACATCCTCATAGTACCGATAAAGTTTGTAGAGACATGTCAAACGATGTTAAAATGAATCCTCAGGTTGTCTATTGTCTTAATAATTGATAATATTTAAACTGGACAATAGCGTATTCAATAGAAAGGAAAAACAACGATCACGCTCCCAAACCAGCACTGCATGCTTCCTAAGCACTGACAGAAAGGTCTCGTTCTTCGTAATTTTTCAGAAAAGAAGCCTGAAACAATGTCTAAAGACTGTTGACATCTAGTGGAAGCCATAGGAACTGCAATCTGGGTCCGAACCCATTAGAAACTCAATAAGCATTCAATTGAAAACTACCCGCATCAAAAAAAAAACGCACTTCCTGGAATGATTTTCCTCAGGTTTTCGCCTGCCGTATCAGTTCTGTTATACTCACAGACAGGATTTTAACAGTTTTGGAAACTTTAGAGTGTTTTATATCCACATCTACTAATTATATGCATATCCGAGCTTCTGGGCCTGAGTAACAGGGCACGCTTCTCATCCATATGCCGAAATACTGCCTCCAAGCCAAAAGAAGTTAAACTCCCTGTTCGAAGACTGATTTAAGTCTGTCAATCACACAGCATCATCTTATTTAGGAATTTGCAGTGTGCCATGCTTCTGTGAGAGACAATTGTGATCTTAAGCAGCATTGGGTTGGTGGTTTCTGTAAAGCCACATTGGTTCTTGTGCTGATTCATTGACTTCGCTGTGTAAAGAAGGCAGAGATTGCACACATAAAATCCCTGACCACGACGTGATTTGAACACGTAACCTTCTGATCTGGAGTCAGACACGCTAACTTTGCGCCACGAGGGCTTGTACAATGTGATTTTTGGAGGGGATGCCTAGTTCAGATTTCGTTGACTGTGTCATTTGGAATGAAGACCTGGTTCTCTGGGGAAATGTACCATCTGACAATGCCCCCTCGTCAGCACGTGCCTCTGCCCGGCGGGTTAGGTGTATGAAAATAAGCCAAAGCAGAGCCCGGATAGCTCAGTCGGTAGAGCATCAGACTTTTAATCTGAGGGTCCAGGGTTCAAGTCCCTGTTCGGGCGATCCTTTAATGTTCACCTTTCTTCACTACGCTGTCTTTCTGAACTTGCATTTTCCTTGACTTTCCATGACATGTTCGACCTGAGGACAAAACACTCACAGAGCCAAAACAGCTTAGTCTGAAGACATCCTCATAGTACCGATAAAGTTTGTAGAGACATGTCAAACGATGTTAAAATGAATCCTCAGGTTGTCTATTGTCTTAATAATTGATAATATTTAAACTGGACAATAGCGTATTCAATAGAAAGGAAAAACAACGATCACGCTCCCAAACCAGCACTGCATGCTTCCTAAGCACTGACAGAAAGGTCTCGTTCTTCGTAATTTTTCAGAAAAGAAGCCTGAAACAATGTCTAAAGACTGTTGACATCTAGTAGAAGCCATAGGAACTGCAATCTGGGTCCGAACCCATTAGAAACTCAATAAGCATTCAATTGAAAACTACCCACATCAAAAAAAATTGCACTTCCTGGAATGATTTTCCTCAGGTTTTCGCCTGCCGTATCAGTTCTGTTATACTCACAGACAGGATTTTAACAGTTTTGGAAACTTTATAGTGTTTTATATCCACATCTACCAATTATATGCATATCCGAGCTTCTGGGCCTGAGTAACAGGGCACGCTTCTCATCCATATGCCGAAATACTGCCTCCAAGCCAAAAGAAGTTCAACTCCCTGTTTGAAGACTGATTTAAGTCTGTCAATCACACAGCATCATCTTATTTAGGAATTTGCAGTGTGCCATGCTTCTGTGAGAGACAATTGTGATCTTAAGCAGCATTGGGTTGGTGGTTTCTGTAAAGCCACATTGGTTCTTGTGCTGATTCATTGACTTCGCTGTGTAAAGAAGGCAGAGATTGCACACATAAAATCCCTGACCACGACGTGATTTGAACACGTAACCTTCTGATCTGGAGTCAGACACGCTACCTTTGCGCCACGAGGGCTTGTACAATGTGATTTTTGGAGGGGATGCCTAGTTCAGATTTCGTTGACTGTATCATTTGGAATGAAGACCTGGTTCTCTGGGGAAATGTACCATCTGACAATGCCCCCTCGTCAGCACGTGCCTCTGCCCGGCGGGTTAGGTGTATGAAAATAAGCCAAAGCAGAGCCCGGATAGCTCAGTCGGTAGAGCATCAGACTTTTAATCTGAGGGTCCAGGGTTCAAGTCCCTGTTCGGGCGATCCTTTAATGTTCACCTTTCTTCACTACGCTGTCTTTCTGAACTTGCATTTTCCTTGACTTTCCATGACATGTTCGACCTGAGGACAAAACACTCACAGAGCCAAAACAGCTTAGTCTGACGACATCCTCATAGTACCGATAAAGTTTGTAGAGACATGTCAAACGATGTTAAAATGAATCCTCAGGTTGTCTATTGTCTTAATAATTGATAATATTTAAACTGGACAATAGCGTATTCAATAGAAAGGAAAAACAACGATCACGCTCCCAAACCAGCACTGCATGCTTCCTAAGCACTGACAGAAAGGTCTCGTTCTTCGTAATTTTTCAGAAAAGAAGCCTGAAACAATGTCTAAAGACTGTTGACATCTAGTGGAAGCCATAGGAACTGCAATCTGGGTCCGAACGCATTAGAAACTCAATAAGCATTCAATTGAAAACTACCCACATCAAAAAAAATCGCACTTCCTGGAATGATTTTCCTCAGGTTTTCGCCTATCAGTTCTGTTATACTCACAGACAGGATTTTAACAGTTTTGGAAACTTTAGAGTGTTTTATATCCACATCTACCAATTATATGCATATCCGAGCTTCTGGGCCTCAGTAACAGGGCACGCTTCTCATTCATATGCCGAAATACTGCCTCCAAGCCAAAAGAAGTTAAACTCCCTGTTCGAAGACTGATTTAAGTCTGTCAATCACACAGCATCATCTTATTTAGGAATTTGCAGTGTGCCATGCTTCTGTGAGAGACAATTGTGATCTTAAGCAGCTTTTGGTTTGGTGGTTTCTGTAAAGCCACATTGGTTCTTGTGCTGATTCATTGACTTCGCTGTGTAAAGAAGGCAGAGATTGCACACATAAAATCCCTGACCACTACGTGATTTGAACACGCAACCTTCTGATCTGGAGTCAGACGCACTACCTTTGCGCCACGAGGTCTTGTACAATGTGTTTTTTGGAGGGGATGCCTAGTTCAGATTTCGTTGACTGTATCATTTGGAATGAAGACCTGGTTCTCTGGGGAAATGTACCATCTGACAATGCCCCCTCGTCAGCACGTGCCTCTGCCCGGCGGGTTAGGTGTATGAAAATAAGCCAAAGCAGAGCCCGGATAGCTCAGTCGGTAGAGCATCAGACTTTTAATCTGAGGGTCCAGGGTTCAAGTCCCTGTTTGGGCGATCCTTTAATGTTCACCTTTCTTCACTACGCTGTCTTTCTGAACTTGCATTTTCCTTGACTTTCCATGACATGTTCGACCTGAGGACAAAACACTCACAGAGCCAAAACAGCTTAGTCTGAAGACATCCTCATAGTACCGATAAAGTTTGTAGAGACATGTCAAACGATGTTAAAATGAATCCTCAGGTTGTCTATTGTCTTAATAATTGATAATATTTAAACTGGACAATAGCGTATTCAATAGAAAGGAAAAACAACGATCACGCTCCCAAACCAGCACTGCATGCTTCCTAAGCACTGACAGAAAGGTCTCGTTCTTCGTAATTTTTCAGAAAAGAAGCCTGAAACAATGTCTAAAGACTGTTGACATCTAGTGGAAGCCATAGGAACTGCAATCTGGGTCCGAACCCATTAGAAACTCAATAAGCATTCAATTGAAAACTACCCACATCAAAAAAAAATTGCACTTCCTGGAATGATTTTCCTCAGGTTGTCGCCTGCCGTATCAGTTCTGTTATACTCACAGACAGGATTTTAACAGTTTTGGAAACTTTAGAGTGTTTTATATCCACATCTACTAACTATATGCATATCCAAGCTTCTGGGCCTGAGTAACAGGGCACGCTTCTCATCCATATGCCGAAATACTGCCTCCAAGCCAAAAGAAGTTCAACTCCCTGTTTGAAGACTGATTTAAGTCTGTCAATCACACAGCATCATCTTAATTAGGAATTTGCAGTGTGCCATGCTTCTGTGAGAGACAATTGTGATCTTAAGCAGCATTGGGTTGGTGGTTTCTGTAAAGCCACATTGGTTCTTGTGCTGATTCATTGACTTCGCTGTGTAAAGAAGGCAGAGATTGCACACATAAAATCCCTGACGACTACGTGATTTGAACACGTAACCTTCTGATCTGGAGTCAGACACGCTACCTTTGCGCCACGAGGGCTTGTACAATGTGATTTTTGGAGGGGATGCCTAGTTCAGATTTCGTTGACTGTATCATTTGGAATGAAGACCTGGTTCTCTGGGGAAATGTACCATCTGACAATGCCCCCTCGTCAGCACGTGCCTCTGCCCGGCGGGTTAGGTGTATGAAAATAAGCCAAAGCAGAGCCCGGATAGCTCAGTCGGTAGAGCATCAGACTTTTAATCTGAGGGTCCAGGGTTCAAGTCCCTGTTCGGGCGATCCTTTAATGTTCACCTTTCTTCACTACGCTTTCTTTCTGAACTTGCATTTTCCTTGACTTTCCATGACATGTTCGACCTGAGGACAAAACACTCACAGAGCCAAAACAGCTTAGTCTGAAGACATCCTCATAGTACCGATAAAGTTTGTAGAGACATGTCAAACGATGTTAAAATGAATCCTCAGGTTGTCTATTGTCTTAATAATTGATAATATTTAAACTGGACAATAGCGTATTCAATAGAAAGGAAAAACAACGATCACGCTCCCAAACCAGCACTGCATGCTTCCTAAGCACTGACAGAAAGGTCTCGTTCTTCGTAATTTTTCAGAAAAGAAGCCTGAAACAATGTCTAAAGACTGTTGACATCTAGTGGAAGCCATAGGAACTGCAATCTGGGTCCGAACCCATTAGAAACTCAATAAGCATTCAATTGAAAACTACCCACATCAAAAAAAAATCGCACTTCCTGGAATAATTTTCTTTAGGTTTTCGCCTGCCGTATCAGTTCTGTTATACTCACAGACAGGATTTTAACAGTTTTGGAAACTTTAGAGTGTTTTATATCCACATCTACTAATTATATGCATATCCGAGCTTCTGGGCATGAGTAACAGGGCACGCTTCTCATCCGTATGCCGAAATACTGCCTCCAAGCCAAAAGAAGTTCAACTAACTCCCTGTTTGAAGACTGATTTAAGTCTGTCAATCACACAGCATCATCTTATTTAGGAATTTGCAGTGTGCCATGCTTCTGTGAGAGACAATTGTGATCTTAAGCAGCATTGGGTTGGTGGTTTCTGTAAAGCCACATTGGTTCTTGTGCTGATTCATTGACTTCGCTGTGTAAAGAAGGCAGAGATTGCACACATAAAATCCCTGACCACTACGTGATTTGAACACGTAACCTTCTGATCTGGAGTCAGACACGCTACCTTTGCGCCACGAGGGCTTGTACAATGTGATTTTTGGAGGGGATGCCTAGTTCAGATTTCGTTGACTGTATCATTTGGAATGAAGACCTGGTTCTCTGGGGAAATGTACCATCTGACAATGCCCCCTCGTCAGCACGTGCCTCTGCCCGGCGGGTTAGGTGTATGAAAATAAGCCAAAGCAGAGCCCGGATAGCTCAGTCGGTAGAGCATCAGACTTTTAATCTGAGGGTCCAGGGTTCAAGTCCCTGTTCGGGCGATCCTTTAATGTTCACCTTTCTTCACTACGCTTTCTTTCTGAACTTGCATTTTCCTTGACTTTCCATGACATGTTCGACCTGAGGACAAAACACTCACAGAGCCAAAACAGCTTAGTCTGAAGACATCCTCATAGTACCGATAAAGTTTGTAGAGACATGTCAAACGATGTTAAAATGAATCCTCAGGTTGTCTATTGTCTTAATAATTGATAATATTTAAACTGGACAATAGCGTATTCAATAGAAAGGAAAAACAACGATCACGCTCCCAAACCAGCACTGCATGCTTCCTAAGCACTGACAGAAAGGTCTCGTTCTTCGTAATTTTTCAGAAAAGAAGCCTGAAACAATGTCTAAAGACTGTTGACATCTAGTGGAAGCCATAGGAACTGCAATCTGGGTCCGAACCCATTAGAAACTCAATAAGCATTCAATTGAAAACTACCCACATCAAAAAAAAATCGCACTTCCTGGAATAATTTTCTTTAGGTTTTCGCCTGCCGTATCAGTTCTGTTATACTCACAGACAGGATTTTAACAGTTTTGGAAACTTTAGAGTGTTTTATATCCACATCTACTAATTATATGCATATCCGAGCTTCTGGGCATGAGTAACAGGGCACGCTTCTCATCCGTATGCCGAAATACTGCCTCCAAGCCAAAAGAAGTTCAACTCCCTGTTTGAAGACTGATTTAAGTCTGTCAATCACACAGCATCATCTTATTTAGGAATTTGCAGTGTGCCATGCTTCTGTGAGAGACAATTGTCATCTTAAGCAGCATTGGTTTGGTGGTTTCTGTAAAGCCACATTGGTTCTTGTGCTGATTCATTGACTTCGCTGTGTAAAGAAGGCAGAGATTGCACACATAAAATCCCTGACCACGACGTGATTTGAACACGTAACCTTCTGATCTGGAGTCAGACACGCTACCTTTGCGCCACGAGGGCTTGTACAATGTGATTTTTGGAGGGGATGCCTAGTTCAGATTTCGTTGACTGTATCATTTGGAATGAAGACCTGGTTCTCTGGGGAAATGTACCATCTGACAATGCCCCCTCGTCAGCACGTGCCTCTGCCCGGTGGGTTAGGTGTATGAAAATAAGCCAAAGCAGAGCCCGGATAGCTCAGTCGGTAGAGCATCAGACTTTTAATCTGAGGGTCCAGGGTTCAAGTCCCTGTTCGGGCGCTCCTTTAATGTTCACCTTTCTTCACTACGCTTTCTTTCTGAACTTGCATTTTCCTTGACTTTCCATGACATGTTCGACCTGAGGACAAAACACTCACAGAGCCAAAACAGCTTAGTCTGAAGACATCCTCATAGTACCGATAAAGTTTGTAGAGACATGTCAAACAATGTTAAAATGAATCCTCAGGTTGTCTATTGTCTTAATAATTGATAATATTTAAACTGGACAATAGCGTATTCAATAGAAAGGAAAAACAACGATCACGCTCCCAAACCAGCACTGCATGCTTCCTAAGCACTGACAGAAAGGTCTCGTTCTTCGTAATTTTTCAGAAAAGAAGCCTGAAACAATGTCTAAAGACTGTTGACATCTAGTGGAAGCCATAGGAACTGCAATCTGGGTCCGAACCCATTAGAAACTCAATAAGCATTCAATTGAAAACTACCCACATCAAAAAAAATTGCACTTCCTGGAATGATTTTCCTCAGGTTTTCGCCTGCCGTATCAGTTCTGTTATACTCACAGACAGGATTTTAACAGTTTTGGAAACTTTAGAGTGTTTTATATCCACATCCACCAATTATATGCATATCCGAGCTTCTGGGCCTGAGTAACAGGGCGCGCTTCTCATCCATATGCCGAAATACTGCCTTCAAGCCAAAAGAAGTTCAACTCCCTGTTCGAAGACTGATTTAAGTCTGTCAATCACACAGCATCATCTTATTTAGGAATTTGCAGTGTGCCATGCTTCTGTGAGAGACAATTGTGATCTTAAGCAGCATTGGTTTGGTGGTTTCTGTAAAGCCACATTGGTTCTTGTGCTGATTCATTGACTTCGCTGTGTAAAGAAGGCAGAGATTGCACACATAAAATCCCTGACCACTACGTGATTTGAACACGCAACCTTCTGATCTGGAGTCAGACGCGCTACCTTTGCGCCACGAGGTCTTGTACAATGTGTTTTTTGGAGGGGATGCCTAGTTCAGATTTCGTTGACTGTATCATTTGGAATGAAGACCTGGTTCTCTGGGGAAATGTACCATCTGACAATACCCCCTCGTCAGCACGTGCCTCTGCCCGGCGGGTTAGGTGTATGAAAATAAGCAAAAGCAGAGCCCGGATAGCTCAGTCGGTAGAGCATCAGACTTTTAATCTGAGGGTCCAGGGTTCAAGTCCCTGTTCGGGCGATCCTTTAATGTTCTTCTTTCTGAACTTGCATTTTCCTTGACTTTCCATGACATGTTCGACCTGAGGACAAAACACTCACAGAGCCAAAACAGCTTAGTCTGAAGACATCCTCATAGTACCGATAAAGTTTGTAGAGACATGTCAAACGATGTTAAAATGAATCCTCAGGTTGTCTATTGTCTTAATAATTGATAATATTTAAACTGGACAATAGCGTATTCAATAGAAAGGAAAAACAACGATCACGCTCCCAAACCAGCACCGCATGCTTCCTAAGCACTGACAGAAAGGTCTCGTTCTTCGTAATTTTTCAGAAAAGAAGCCTGAAACAATGTCTAAAGACTGTTGACATCTAGTGGAAGCCATAGGAACTGCAATCTGGGTCCGAACCCATTAGAAACTCAATAAGCATTCAATTGAAAACTACCCACATCAAAAAAAATTGCACTTCCTGGAATGATTTTCCTCAGGTTTTCGCCTGCCGTATCAGTTCTGTTATACTCACAGACAGGATTTTAACAGTTTTGGAAACTTTAGAGTGTTTTATATCCACATCTACCAATTATATGCATATCCGAGCTTGTGGGCCTCAGTAACAGGGCACGCTTCTCATCCATATGCCGAAATACTGCCTTCAAGCCAAAAGAAGTTCAACTCCCTGTTCGAAGACTGATTTAAGTCTGTCAATCACACAGCATCATCTTATTTAGGAATTTGCAGTGTGCCATGCTTCTGTGAGAGACAATTGTCATCTTAAGCAGCATTGGTTTGGTGGTTTCTGTAAAGCCACATTGGTTCTTGTGCTGATTCATTGACTTCGCTGTGTAAAGAAGGCAGAGATTGCACACATAAAATCCCTGACCACGACGTGATTTGAACACGCAACCTTCTGATCTGGAGTCAGACGCGCTACCTTTGCGCCACGAGGTCTTGTACAATGTGTTTTTTGGAGGGGATGCCTAGTTCAGATTTCGTTAACTGTATCATTTGGAATGAAGACCTGGTTCTCTGGGGAAATGTACCATCTGACAATGCCCCCTCGTCAGCACGTGCCTCTGCCCGGCGGGTTAGGTGTATGAAAATAAGCAAAAGCAGAGCCCGGATAGCTCAGTCGGTAGAGCATCAGACTTTTAATTTGAGGGTCCAGGGTTCAAGTCCCTGTTCGGGCGATCCTTTAATGTTCACCTTTCTTCACTACGCTGTCTTTCTGAACTTGCATTTTCCTTGACTTTCCATGACATGTTCGACCTGAGGACAAAACACTCACAGAGCCAAAACAGCTTAGTCTGAAGACATCCTCATAGTACCGATAATGTTTGTAGAAACATGTCAAACGATGTTAAAATGAATCCTCAGGTTGTCGATTGTCTTAATAATTGATAATATTTAAACTGGACAATAGCGTATTCAATAGAAAGGAAAAACAACGATCACGCTCCCAAACCAGCACTGCATGCTTCCTAAGCACTGACAGAAAGGTCTTGTTCTTCGTAATTTTTCAGAAAAGAAGCCTGAAACAATGTCTAAAGACTGTTGACATCTAGTGGAAGCCATAGGAACTGCAATCTGGGTCCGAACCCATTAGAAACTCAATAAGCATTCAATTGAAAACTACCCACATCAAAAAAAATTGCACTTCCTGGAATGATTTTCCTCAGGTTTTCGCCTGCCGTATCAGTTCTGTTATACTCACAGACAGGATTTTAACAGTTTTGGAAACTTTAGAGTGTTTTATATCCACATCTACCAATTATATGCATATCCGAGCTTCTGGGCCTCAGTAACAGGGCACGCTGAAGACATCCTCATCCATATGCCGAAATACTGCCTCCAAGCCAAAAGAAGTTAAACTCCCTGTTCGAAGACTGATTTAAGTCTGTCAATCACACAGCATCATCTTATTTAGGAATTTGCAGTGTGCCATGCTTCTGTGAGAGACAATTGTGATCTTAAGCAGCATTGGTTTGGTGGTTTCTGTAAAGCCACATTGGTTCTTGTGCTGATTCATTGACTTCGCTGTGTAAAGAAGGCAGAGATTGCACACATAAAATCCCTGACCACGACGTGATTTGAACACGCAACCTTCTGATCTGGAGTCAGACGCGCTACCTTTGCGCTACGAGGTCTTGTACAATGTGTTTTTTGGAGGGGATGCCTAGTTCAGATTTCGTTAACTGTATCATTTGGAATGAAGACCTGGTTCTCTGGGGAAATGTACCATCTGACAATGCCCCCTCGTCAGCACGTGCCTCTGCCCGGCGGGTTAGGTGTATGAAAATAAGCAAAAGCAGAGCCCGGATAGCTCAGTCGGTAGAGCATCAGACTTTTAATATGAGGGTCCAGGGTTCAAGTCCCTGTTCGGGCGATCCTTTAATGTTCACCTTTCTTCACTACGCTGTCTTTCTGAACTTGCATTTTCCTTGACTTTCCATGACATGTTCGACCTGAGGACAAAACACTCACAGAGCCAAAACAGCTTAGTCTGAAGACATCCTCATAGTACCGATAATGTTTGTAGAAACATGTCAAACGATGTTAAAATGAATCCTCAGGTTGTCGATTGTCTTAATAATTGATAATATTTAAACTGGACAATAGCGTATTCAATAGAAAGGAAAAACAACGATCACGCTCCCAAACCAGCACTGCATGCCTCCTAAGCACTGACAGAAAGGTCTCGTTCTTCGTAATTTTTCAGAAAAGAAGCCTGAAACAATGTCTAAAGACTGTTGACATCTAGTGGAAGCCATAGGAACTGCAATCTGGGTCCGAACCCATTAGAAACTCAATAAGCATTCAATTGAAAACTACCCACATCAAAAAAAATCGCACTTCCTGGAATGATTTTCCTCAGGTTTTCGCCTATCAGTTCTGTTATACTCACAGACAGGATTTTAACAGTTTTGGAAACTTTAGAGTGTTTTATATCCACATCTACCAATTATATGCATATCCGAGCTTCTGGGCCTGAGTAACAGGGTACGCTTCTCATCCATATGCCGAAATACTGCCTCCAAGCCAAAAGAAGTTCAACTCCCTGTTCGAAGACTGATTTAAGTCTGTCAGTCACACAGCATCATCTTATTTAGGAATTTGCAGTGTGCCATGCTTCTGTGAGAGACAATTGTGATCTTAAGCAGCATTGGTTTAGTGGTTTCTGTAAAGCCACATTGGTTCTTCTGCTGATTCATTGACTTCGCTGTGTAAAGAAGGCAGAGATTGCACACATAAAATCCCTGACCACGACGTGATTTGAACACGCAACCTTCTGATCTGGAGTCAGACGCGCTACCTTTGCGCCACGAGGTCTTGTACAATGTGTTTTTCGGAGGGGATGCCTAGTTCAGATTTCGTTGACTGTATCGTTTGGAATGAAGACCTGGTTCTCTGGGGAAATGTACCATCTGACAATGCCCCCTCGTCAGCACGTGCCTCTGCCCGGCGGGTTAGGTGTATGAAAATAAGCAAAAGCAGAGCCCGGATAGCTCAGTCGGTAGAGCATCAGAGTTTTAATCTGAGGGTCCAGGGTTCAAGTCCCTGTTCGGGCGATCCTTTATTGTTCACCTTTCTTCACTACGCTGTCTTTCTGAACTTGCATTTTCCTTGACTTTCCATGACATGTTCGACCTGAGGACAAAACACTCACAGAGCCAAAACAGCTTAGTCTGAAGACATCCTCATAGTACCGATAATGTTTGTAGAAACATGTCAAACGATGTTAAAATGAATCCTCAGGTTGTCGATTGTCTTAATAATTGATAATATTTAAACTGGACAATTCAATAGAAAGGAAAAACAACGGTCACGCTCCCAAACCAGCACTGCATGCTTCCTAAGCACTGACAGAAAGGTCTCGTTCTTCGTAATTTTTCAGAAAAGAAGCCTGAAACAATGTCTAAAGACTGTTGACATCTAGTGGAAGCCATAGGAACTGCAATCTGGGTCCGAACCCATTAGAAACTCAATAAGCATTCAATTGAAAACTACCCACATCAAAAAAAAATCGCACTTCCTGGAATGATTTTCCTCAGGTTTTCGCCTGCCGTATCAGTTCTGTTATACTCACAGACAGGATTTTAACAGTTTTGGAAACTTTAGAGTGTTTTATATCCACATCTACCAATTATATGCATATCCGAGCTTCTGGGCATGAGTAACAGGGCACGCTTCTCATCCATATGCCGAAATACTGCCTCCAAGCCAAAAGAAGTTCAACTCCCTGTTTGAAGACTGATTTAAGTCTGTCAATCACACAGCATCATCTTATTTAGGAATTTGCAGTGTGCCATGCTTCTGTGAGAGACAATTGTGATCTTAAGCAGCATTGGGTTGGTGGTTTCTGTAAAGCCACATTGGTTCTTGTGCTGATTCATTGACTTCGCTGTGTAAAGAAGGCAGAGATTGCACACATAAAATCCCTGACCACGACGTGATTTGAACACGTAACCTTCTGATCTGGAGTCAGACGCGCTACCTTTGCGCCACGAGGGCTTGTACAATGTGTTTTTTGGAGGGGATGCCTAGTTCAGATTTCGTTGACTGTATCATTTGGAATGAAGACCTGGTTCTCTGGGGAAATGTACCATCTGACAATGCCCGCTCGTCAGCACGTGCCTCTGCCCGGCGGGTTAGGTGTATGAAAATAAGCAAAAGCAGAGCCCGGATAGCTCAGTCGGTAGAGCATCAGACTTTTAATCTGAGGGTCCAGGGTTCAAGTCCCTGTTCGGGCGCTCCTTTAATGTTCACCTTTCTTCACTACGCTTTCTTTCTGAACTTGCATTTTCCTTGACTTTCCATGACATGTTCGACCTGAGGACAAAACACTCACAGAGCCAAAACAGCTTAGTCTGAAGACATCCTCATAGTACCGATAAAGTTTGTAGAGACATGTCAAACGATGTTAAAATGAATCCTCAGGTTGTCTATTGTCTTAATAATTGATAATATTTAAACTGGACAATAGCGTATTCAATAGAAAGGAAAAACAACGATCACGCTCCCAAACCAGCACCGCATGCTTCCTAAGCACTGACAGAAAGGTCTCGTTCTTCGTAATTTTTCAGAAAAGAAGCCTGAAACAATGTCTAAAGACTGTTGACATCTAGTGGAAGCCATAGGAACTGCAATCTGGGTCCGAACCCATTAGAAACTCAATAAGCATTCAATTGAAAACTACCCACATCAAAAAAAATTGCACTTCCTGGAATGATTTTCCTCAGGTTTTCGCCTGCCGTATCAGTTCTGTTATACTCACAGACAGGATTTTAACAGTTTTGGAAACTTTAGAGTGTTTTATATCCACATCTACTAAATATATGCATATCCGAGCTTCTGGGCCTCAGTAACAGGGCACGCTTCTCATCCATATGCCGAAATACTGCCTCCAAGCCAAAAGAAGTTCAACTCCCTGTTCGAAGACTGATTTAAGTCTGTCAATCACACAGCATCATCTTAATTAGGAATTTGCAGTGTGCCATGCTTCTGTGAGAGACAATTGTGATCTTAAGCAGCATTGGTTTGGTGGTTTCTGTAAAGCCACATTGGTTCTTGTGCTGATTCATTGACTTCGCTGTGTAAAGAAGGCAGAGATTGCACACATAAAATCCCTGACCACGACGTGATTTGAACACGCAACCTTCTGATCTGGAGTCAGACGCGCTACCTTTGCGCCACGAGGTCTTGTACAATGTGTTTTTTGGAGGGGATGCCTAGTTCAGATTTCATTGACTGTATCATTTGGAATGAAGACCTGGTTCTCTGGGGAAATGTACAACCTGACAATGCCCCCTCGTCAGCACGTGCCTCTGCCCGGCGTGTTAGGTGTATGAAAATAAGCAAAAGCAGAGCCCGGATAGCTCAGTCATAGCTCAGTCGGTAGAGCATCAGACTTTTAATCTGAGGGTCCAGGGTCCAAGTCCCTGTTCGGGCGATCCTTTAATGTTCACCTTTCTTCACTACGCTGTCTTTCTGAACTTGCATTTTCCTTGACTTTCCATGACATGTTCGACCTGAGGACAAAACACTCACAGAGCCAAAACAGCTTAGTCTGAAGACATCCTCATAGTACCGATAATGTTTGTAGAAACATGTCAAACGATGTTAAAATGAATCCTCAGGTTGTCGATTGTCTTAATAATTGATAATATTTAAACTGGACAATTCAATAGAAAGGAAAAACAACGGTCACGCTCCCAAACCAGCACTGCATGCTTCCTAAGCACTGACAGAAAGGTCTCGTTCTTCGTAATTTTTCAGAAAAGAAGCCTGAAACAATGTCTAAAGACTGTTGACATCTAGTGGAAGCCATAGGAACTGCAATCTGGGTCCGAACCCATTAGAAACTCAATAAGCATTCAATTGAAAACTACCCACATCAAAAAAAATCGCACTTCCTGGAATGATTTTCCTCAGGTTTTCGCCTGCCGTATCAGTTCTGTTATACTCACAGACAGGATTTTAACAGTTTTGGAAACTTTAGAGTGTTTTATATCCACATCTACTAATTATATGCATATCCGAGCTTCTGGGCCTGAGTAACAGGGCACGCTTCTCATCCATATGCCGAAATACTGCCTCCAAGCCAAAAGAAGTTCAACTCCCTGTTTGAAGACTGATTTAAGTCTGTCAATCACACAGCATCATCTTATTTAGGAATTTGCAGTGTGCCATGCTTCTGTGAGAGACAATTGTGATCTTAAGCAGCATTGGTTTGGTGGTTTCTGTAAAGCCACATTGGTTCTTGTGCTGATTCATTGACTTCGCTGTGTAAAGAAGGCAGAGATTGCACACATAAAATCCCTGACCACGACGTGATTTGAACACGCAACCTTCTGATCTGGAGTCAGACGCGCTACCTTTGCGCCACGAGGGCTTGTACAATGTGATTTTTGGAGGGGATGCCTAGTTCAGATTTCGTTGACTGTATCATTTGGAATGAAGACCTGGTTCTCTGGGGAAATGTACCATCTGACAATGCCCGCTCGTCAGCACGTGCCTCTGCCCGGCGGGTTAGGTGTATGAAAATAAGCCAAAGCAGAGCCCGGATAGCTCAGTCGGTAGAGCATCAGACTTTTAATCTGAGGGTCCAGGGTTCAAGTCCCTGTTCGGGCGATCCTTTAATGTTCACCTTTCTTCACTACGCTGTCTTTCTGAACTTGCATTTTCCTTGACTTTCCATGACATGTTCGACCTGAGGACAAAACACTCACAGAGCCAAAACAGCTTAGTCTGAAGACATCCTCATAGTACCGATAATGTTTGTAGAAACATGTCAAACGATGTTAAAATGAATCCTCAGGTTGTCGATTGTCTTAATAATTGATAATATTTAAACTGGACAATAGCGTATTCAATAGAAAGGAAAAACAACGATCACGCTCCCAAACCAGCACTGCATGCCTCCTAAGCACTGACAGAAAGGTCTCGTTCTTCGTAATTTTTCAGAAAAGAAGCCTGAAACAATGTCTAAAGACTGTTGACATCTAGTGGAAGCCATAGGAACTGCAATCTGGGTCCGAACCCATTAGAAACTCAATAAGCATTCAATTGAAAACTACCCACATCAAAAAAAATCGCACTTCCTGGAATGATTTTCCTCAGGTTTTCGCCTATCAGTTCTGTTATACTCACAGACAGGATTTTAACAGTTTTGGAAACTTTAGAGTGTTTTATATCCACATCTACCAATTATATGCATATCCGAGCTTCTGGGCCTGAGTAACAGGGCACGCTTCTCATCCATATGCCGAAATACTGCCTCCAAGCCAAAAGAAGTTCAACTCCCTGTTCGAAGACTGATTTAAGTCTGTCAATCACACAGCATCATCTTATTTAGGAATTTGCAGTGTGCCATGCTTCTGTGAGAGACAATTGTGATCTTAAGCAGCATTGGTTTGGTGGTTTCTGTAAAGCCACATTGGTTCTTGTGCTGATTCATTGACTTCGCTGTGTAAAGAAGGCAGAGATTGCACACATAAAATCCCTGACCACGACGTGATTTGAACACGCAACCTTCTGATCTGGAGTCAGACGCGCTACCTTTGCGCCACGAGGTCTTGTACAATGTGTTTTTTGGAGGGGATGCCTAGTTCAGATTTCGTTGACTGTATCATTTGGAATGAAGACCTGGTTCTCTGGGGAAATGTACCATCTGACAATGCCCCCTCGTCAGCACGTGCCTCTGCCCGGCGGGTTAGGTGTATGAAAATAAGCAAAAGCAGAGCCCGGATAGCTCAGTCGGTAGAGCATCAGACTTTTATTCTGAGGGTCCAGGGTTCAATTCCCTGTTCGGGCGATCCTTTAATGTTCACCTTTCTTCACTACGCTGTCTTTCTGAACTTGCATTTTCCTTGACTTTCCATGACATGTTCGACCTGAGGACAAAACACTCACAGAGCCAAAACAGCTTAGTCTGAAGACATCCTCATAGTACCGATAATGTTTGTAGAAACATGTCAAACGATGTTAAAATAAATCCTCAGGTTGTCGATTGTCTTAATAATTGATAATATTTAAACTGGACAATAGCGTATTCAATAGAAAGGAAAAACAACGGTCACGCTCCCAAACCAGCACTGCATGCTTCCTAAGCACTGACAGAAAGGTCTCGTCTCGTTCTTCGTAATTTTTCAGAAAAGAAGCCTGAAACAATGTTTAAAGACTGTTGACATCTAGTGGAAGCCATAGGAACTGCAATCTGGGTCCGAACCCATTAGAAACTCAATAAGCATTCAATTGAAAACTACCCACATCAAAAAAAAATCGCACTTCCTGGAATGATTTTCCTCAGGTTTTCGCCTGCCGTATCAGTTCTGTTATACTCACAGACAGGATTTTAACAGTTTTGGAAACTTTAGAGTGTTTTATATCCACATCTACCAATTATATGCATATCCGAGCTTCTGGGCCTGAGTAACAGGGCACGCTTCTCATCCATATGCCGAAATACTGCCTCCAAGCCAAAAGAAGTTCAACTCCCTGTTCGAAGACTGATTTAAGTCTGTCAATCACACAGCATCATCTTATTTAGGAATTTGCAGTGTGCCATGCTTCTGTGAGAGACAATTGTGATCTTAAGCAGCATTGGGTTGGTGGTTTCTGTAAAGCCACATTGGTTCTTGTGCTGATTCATTGACTTCGCTGTGTAAAGAAGGCAGAGATTGCACACATAAAATCCCTGACCACGACGTGATTTGAACACGCAACCTTCTGATCTGGAGTCAGACGCGCTACCTTTGAGCCACGAGGTCTTGTACAATGTGTTTTTTGGAGGGGATGCCTAGTTCAGATTTCGTTAACTGTATCATTTGGAATGAAGACCTGGTTCTCTGGGGAAATGTACCATCTGACAATGCCCCCTCGTCAGCACGTGCCTCTGCCCGGCGGGTTAGGTGTATGAAAATAAGCAAAAGCAGAGCCCGGATAGCTCAGTCGGTAGAGCATCAGACTTTTAATCTGAGGGTCCAGGGTTCAAGTCCCTGTTCGGGCGATCCTTTAATGTTCACCTTTCTTCACTACGCTGTCTTTCTGAACTTGCATTTTCCTTGACTTTCCATGACATGTTCGACCTGAGGACAAAACACTCACAGAGCCAAAACAGCTTAGTCTGAAGACATCCTCATAGTACCGATAATGTTTGTAGAAACATGTCAAACGATGTTAAAATGAATCCTCAGGTTGTCGATTGTCTTAATAATTGATAATATTTAAACTGGACAATAGCGTATTCAATAGAAAGGAAAAACAACGATCACGCTCCCAAACCAGCACTGCATGCTTCCTAAGCACTGACAGAAAGGTCTCGTTCTTCGTAATTTTTCAGAAAAGAAGCCTGAAACAATGTCTAAAGACTGTTGACATCTAGTGGAAGCCATAGGAACTGCAATCTGGGTCCGAACCCATTAGAAACTCAATAAGCATTCAATTGAAAACTACCCACATCAAAAAAAATTGCACTTCCTGGAATGATTTTCCTCAGGTTTTCGCCTGCCGTATCAGTTCTGTTATACTCACAGACAGGATTTTAACAGTTTTGGAAACTTTAGAGTGTTTTATATCCACATCTACCAATTATATGCATATCCGAGCTTCTGGGCCTCAGTAACAGGGCACGCTGAAGACATCCTCATCCATATGCCGAAATACTGCCTCCAAGCCAAAAGAAGTTCAACTCCCTGTTCGAAGACTGATTTAAGTCTGTCAATCACACAGCATCATCTTATTTAGGAATTTGCAGTGTGCCATGCTTCTGTGAGAGACAATTGTGATCTTAAGCAGCATTGGTTTAGTGGTTTCTGTAAAGCCACATTGGTTCTTCTGCTGATTCATTGACTTCGCTGTGTAAAGAAGGCAGAGATTGCACACATAAAATCCCTGACCACGACGTGATTTGAACACGCAACCTTCTGATCTGGAGTCAGACGCGCTACCTTTGCGCTACGAGGTCTTGTACAATGTGTTTTTTGGAGGGGATGCCTAGTTCAGATTTCGTTAACTGTATCATTTGGAATGAAGACCTGGTTCTCTGGGGAAATGTACCATCTGACAATGCCCCCTCGTCAGCACGTGCCTCTGCCCGGCGGGTTAGGTGTATGAAAATAAGCAAAAGCAGAGCCCGGATAGCTCAGTCGGTAGAGCATCAGACTTTTAATATGAGGGTCCAGGGTTCAAGTCCCTGTTCGGGCGATCCTTTAATGTTCACCTTTCTTCACTACGCTGTCTTTCTGAACTTGCATTTTCCTTGACTTTCCATGACATGTTCGACCTGAGTACAAAACACTCACAGAGCCAAAACAGCTTAGTCTGAAGACATCCTCATAGTACCGATAATGTTTGTAGAAACATGTCAAACGATGTTAAAATGAATCCTCAGGTTGTCGATTGTCTTAATAATTGATAATATTTAAACTGGACAATTCAATAGAAAGGAAAAACAACGGTCACGCTCCCAAACCAGCACTGCATGCCTCCTAAGCACTGACAGAAAGGTCTCGTTCTTCGTAATTTTTCAGAAAAGAAGCCTGAAACAATGTCTAAAGACTGTTGACATCTAGTGGAAGCCATAGGAACTGCAATCTGGGTCCGAACCCATTAGAAACTCAATAAGCATTCAATTGAAAACTACCCACATCAAAAAAAATCGCACTTCCTGGAATGATTTTCCTCAGGTTTTCGCCTATCAGTTCTGTTATACTCACAGACAGGATTTTAACAGTTTTGGAAACTTTAGAGTGTTTTATATCCACATCTACCAATTATATGCATATCCGAGCTTCTGGGCCTGAGTAACAGGGTACGCTTCTCATCCATATGCCAAAATACTGCCTCCAAGCCAAAAGAAGTTCAACTCCCTGTTCGAAGACTGATTTAAGTCTGTCAATCACACAGCATCATCTTATTTAGGAATTTGCAGTGTGCCATGCTTCTGTGAGAGACAATTGTGATCTTAAGCAGCATTGGTTTAGTGGTTTCTGTAAAGCCACATTGGTTCTTGTGCTGATTCATTGACTTCGCTGTGTAAAGAAGGCAGAGATTGCACACATAAAATCCCTGACCACGACGTGATTTGAACACGCAACCTTCTGATCTGGAGTCAGACGCGCTACCTTTGCGCCACGAGGTCTTGTACAATGTGTTTTTCGGAGGGGATGCCTAGTTCAGATTTCGTTGACTGTATCATTTGGAATGAAGACCTGGTTCTCTGGGGAAATGTACCATCTGACAATGCCCCCTCGTCAGCACGTGCCTCTGCCCGGCGGGTTAGGTGTATGAAAATAAGCAAAAGCAGAGCCCGGATAGCTCAGTCGGTAGAGCATCAGACTTTTAATCTGAGGGTCCAGGGTTCAAGTCCCTGTTCGGGCGATCCTTTATTGTTCACCTTTCTTCACTACGCTGTCTTTCTGAACTTGCATTTTCCTTGACTTTCCATGACATGTTCGACCTGAGGACAAAACACTCACAGAGCCAAAACAGCTTAGTCTGAAGACATCCTCATAGTACCGATAATGTTTGTAGAAACATGTCAAACGATGTTAAAATGAATCCTCAGGTTGTCGATTGTCTTAATAATTGATAATATTTAAACTGGACAATAGCGTATTCAATAGAAAGGAAAAACAACGATCACGCTCCCAAACCAGCACTGCATGCTTCCTAAGCACTGACAGAAAGGTCTCGTTCTTCGTAATTTTTCAGAAAAGAAGCCTGAAACAATGTCTAAAGACTGTTGACATCTAGTGGAAGCCATAGGAACTGCAATCTGGGTCCGAACCCATTAGAAACTCAATAAGCATTCAATTGAAAACTACCCACATCAAAAAAAATCGCACTTCCTGGAATGATTTTCCTCAGGTTTTCGCCTGCCGTATCAGTTCTGTTATACTCACAGACAGGATTTTAACAGTTTTGGAAACTTTAGAGTGTTTTATATCCACATCTACCAATTATATGCATATCCGAGCTTCTGGGCCTGAGTAACAGGGCACGCTTCTCATCCATATGCCGAAATACTGCCTCCAAGCCAAAAGAAGTTCAACTCCCTGTTCGAAGACTGATTTAAGTCTGTCAATCACACAGCATCATCTTATTTAGGAATTTGCAGTGTGCCATGCTTCTGTGAGAGACAATTGTGATCTTAAGCAGCATTGGTTTGGTGGTTTCTGTAAAGCCACATTGGTTCTTGTGCTGATTCATTGACTTCGCTGTGTAAAGAAGGCAGAGATTGCACACATAAAATCCCTGACCACGACGTGATTTGAACACGCAACCTTCTGATCTGGAGTCAGACGCGCTACCTTTGCGCCACGAGGTCTTGTACAATGTGTTTTTTGGAGGGGATGCCTAGTTCAGATTTCGTTGACTGTATCATTTGGAATGAAGACCTGGTTCTCTGGGGAAATGTACCATCTGACAATGCCCCCTCGTCAGCACGTGCCTCTGCCCGGCGGGTTAGGTGTATGAAAATAAGCAAAAGCAGAGCCCGGATAGCTCAGTCGGTAGAGCATCAGACTTTTAATCTGAGGGTCCAGGGTTCAAGTCCCTGTTCGGGCGATCCTTTAATGTTCACCTTTCTTCACTACGCTGTCTTTCTGAACTTGCATTTTCCTTGACTTTCCATGACATGTTCGACCTGAGGACAAAACACTCACAGAGCCAAAACAGCTTAGTCTGAAGACATCCTCATAGTACCGATAATGTTTGTAGAAACATGTCAAACGATGTTAAAATGAATCCTCAGGTTGTCGATTGTCTTAATAATTGATAATATTTAAACTGGACAATAGCGTATTCAATAGAAAGGAAAAACAACGATCACGCTCCCAAACCAGCACTGCATGCTTCCTAAGCACTGACAGAAAGGTCTCGTTCTTCGTAATTTTTCAGAAAAGAAGCCTGAAACAATGTCTAAAGACTGTTGACATCTAGTGGAAGCCATAGGAACTGCAATCTGGGTCCGAACCCATTAGAAACTCAATAAGCATTCAATTGAAAACTACCCACATCAAAAAAAATTGCACTTCCTGGAATGATTTTCCTCAGGTTTTCGCCTGCCGTATCAGTTCTGTTATACTCACAGACAGGATTTTAACAGTTTTGGAAACTTTAGAGTGTTTTATATCCACATCTACCAATTATATGCATATCCGAGCTTCTGGGCCTGAGTAACAGGGCACGCTTCTCATCCATATGCCGAAATACTGCCTCCAAGCCAAAAGAAGTTCAACTCCCTGTTCGAAGACTGATTTAAGTCTGTCAATCACACAGCATCATCTTATTTAGGAATTTGCAGTGTGCCATGCTTCTGTGAGAGACAATTGTGATCTTAAGCAGCATTGGTTTGGTGGTTTCTGTAAAGCCACATTGGTTCTTGTGCTGATTCATTGACTTCGCTGTGTAAAGAAGGCAGAGATTGCACACATAAAATCCCTGACCACGACGTGATTTGAACACGCAACCTTCTGATCTGGAGTCAGACGCGCTACCTTTGCGCCACGAGGTCTTGTACAATGTGTTTTTTGGAGGGGATGCCTAGTTCAGATTTCGTTGACTGTATCATTTGGAATGAAGACCTGGTTCTCTGGGGAAATGTACCATCTGACAATGCCCCCTCGTCAGCACGTGCCTCTGCCCGGCGGGTTAGGTGTATGAAAATAAGCAAAAGCAGAGCCCGGATAGCTCAGTCGGTAGAGCATCAGACTTTTAATCTGAGGGTCCAGGGTTCAAGTCCCTGTTCGGGCGATCCTTTAATGTTCACCTTTCTTCACTACGCTGTCTTTCTGAACTTGCATTTTCCTTGACTTTCCATGACATGTTCGACCTGAGGACAAAACACTCACAGAGCCAAAACAGCTTAGTCTGAAGACATCCTCATAGTACCGATAATGTTTGTAGAAACATGTCAAACGATGTTAAAATGAATCCTCAGGTTGTCGATTGTCTTAATAATTGATAATATTTAAACTGGACAATAGCGTATTCAATAGAAAGGAAAAACAACGGTCACGCTCCCAAACCAGCACTGCATGCTTCCTAAGCACTGACAGAAAGGTCTCGTTCTTCGTAATTTTTCAGAAAAGAAGCCTGAAACAATGTCTAAAGACTGTTGACATCTAGTGGAAGCCATAGGAACTGCAATCTGGGTCCGAACCCATTAGAAACTCAATAAGCATTCAATTGAAAACTACCCACATCAAAAAAAAATCGCACTTCCTGGAATGATTTTCCTCAGGTTTTCGCCTGCCGTATCAGTTCTGTTATACTCACAGACAGGATTTTAACAGTTTTGGAAACTTTAGAGTGTTTTATATCCACATCTACCAATTATATGCATATCCGAGCTTCTGGGCCTGAGTAACAGGGCACGCTTCTCATCCATATGCCGAAATACTGCCTCCAAGCCAAAAGAAGTTCAACTCCCTGTTTGAAGACTGATTTAAGTCTGTCAATCACACAGCATCATCTTATTTAGGAATTTGCAGTGTGCCATGCTTCTGTGAGAGACAATTGTGATCTTAAGCAGCATTGGTTTGGTGGTTTCTGTAAAGCCACATTGGTTCTTGTGCTGATTCATTGACTTCGCTGTGTAAAGAAGGCAGAGATTGCACACATAAAATCCCTGACCACGACGTGATTTGAACACGCAACCTTCTGATCTGGAGTCAGACGCGCTACCTTTGCGCCACGAGGTCTTGTACAATGTGTTTTTTGGAGGGGATGCCTAGTTCAGATTTCGTTGACTGTATCATTTGGAATGAAGACCTGGTTCTCTGGGGAAATGTACCATCTGACAATGCCCCCTCGTCAGCACGTGCCTCTGCCCGGCGGGTTAGGTGTATGAAAATAAGCAAAAGCAGAGCCCGGATAGCTCAGTCGGTAGAGCATCAGACTTTTAATCTGAGGGTCCAGGGTTCAAGTCCCTGTTCGGGCGATCCTTTAATGTTCACCTTTCTTCACTACGCTGTCTTTCTGAACTTGCATTTTCCTTGACTTTCCATGACATGTTCGACCTGAGGACAAAACACTCACAGAGCCAAAACAGCTTAGTCTGAAGACATCCTCATAGTACCGATAAAGTTTGTAGAAACATGTCAAACGATGTTAAAATGAATCCTCAGGTTGTCGATTGTCTTAATAATTGATAATATTTAAACTGGACAATAGCGTATTCAATAGAAAGGAAAAACAACGGTCACGCTCCCAAACCAGCACTGCATGCTTCCTAAGCACTGACAGAAAGGTCTCGTTCTTCGTAATTTTTCAGAAAAGAAGCCTGAAACAATGTCTAAAGACTGTTGACATCTAGTGGAAGCCATAGGAACTGCAATCTGGGTCCGAACCCATTAGAAACTCAATAAGCATTCAATTGAAAACTACCCACATCAAAAAAAATCGCACTTCCTGGAATGATTTTCCTCAGGTTTTCGCCTATCAGTTCTGTTATACTCACAGACAGGATTTTAACAGTTTTGGAAACTTTAGAGTGTTTTATATCCACATCTACCAATTATATGCATATCCGAGCTTCTGGGCCTGAGTAACAGGGCACGCTTCTCATCCATATGCCGAAATACTGCCTCCAAGCCAAAAGAAGTTCAACTCCCTGTTCGAAGACTGATTTAAGTCTGTCAATCACACAGCATCATCTTATTTAGGAATTTGCAGTGTGCCATGCTTCTGTGAGAGACAATTGTGATCTTAAGCAGCATTGGTTTGGTGGTTTCTGTAAAGCCACATTGGTTCTTGTGCTGATTCATTGACTTCGCTGTGTAAAGAAGGCAGAGATTGCACACATAAAATCCCTGACCACGACGTGATTTGAACACGCAACCTTCTGATCTGGAGTCAGACGCGCTACCTTTGCGCCACGAGGTCTTGTACAATGTGTTTTTTGGAGGGGATGCCTAGTTCAGATTTCATTGACTGTATCATTTGGAATGAAGACCTGGTTCTCTGGGGAAATGTACAACCTGACAATGCCCCCTCGTCAGCACGTGCCTCTGCCCGGCGGGTTAGGTGTATGAAAATAAGCAAAAGCAGAGCCCGGATAGCTCAGTCGGTAGAGCATCAGACTTTTAATCTGAGGGTCCAGGGTTCAAGTCCCTGTTCGGGCGATCCTTTAATGTTCACCTTTCTTCACTACGCTGTCTTTCTGAACTTGCATTTTCCTTGACTTTCCATGACATGTTCGACCTGAGGACAAAACACTCACAGAGCCAAAACAGCTTAGTCTGAAGACATCCTCATAGTACCGATAATGTTTGTAGAAACATGTCAAACGATGTTAAAATGAATCCTCAGGTTGTCGATTGTCTTAATAATTGATAATATTTAAACTGGACAATTCAATAGAAAGGAAAAACAACGGTCACGCTCCCAAACCAGCACTGCATGCTTCCTAAGCACTGACAGAAAGGTCTCGTTCTTCGTAATTTTTCAGAAAAGAAGCCTGAAACAATGTCTAAAGACTGTTGACATCTAGTGGAAGCCATAGGAACTGCAATCTGGGTCCGAACCCATTAGAAACTCAATAAGCATTCAATTGAAAACTACCCACATCAAAAAAAAATCGCACTTCCTGGAATGATTTTCCTCAGGTTTTCGCCTGCCGTATCAGTTCTGTTATACTCACAGACAGGATTTTAACAGTTTTGGAAACTTTAGAGTGTTTTATATCCACATCTACTAATTATATGCATATCCGAGCTTCTGGGCATGAGTAACAGGGCACGCTTCTCATCCATATGCCGAAATACTGCCTCCAAGCCAAAAGAAGTTCAACTCCCTGTTTGAAGACTGATTTAAGTCTGTCAATCACACAGCATCATCTTATTTAGGAATTTGCAGTGTGCCATGCTTCTGTGAGAGACAATTGTGATCTTAAGCAGCATTGGGTTGGTGGTTTCTGTAAAGCCACATTGGTTCTTGTGCTGATTCATTGACTTCGCTGTGTAAAGAAGGCAGAGATTGCACACATAAAATCCCTGACCACGACGTGATTTGAACACGTAACCTTCTGATCTGGAGTCAGACACGCTACCTTTGCGCCACGAGGGCTTGTACAATGTGATTTTTGGAGGGGATGCCTAGTTCAGATTTCGTTGACTGTATCATTTGGAATGAAGACCTGGTTCTCTGGGGAAATGTACAACCTGACAATGCCCCCTCGTCAGCACGTGCCTCTGCCCGGCGTGTTAGGTGTATGAAAATAAGCAAAAGCAGAGCCCGGATAGCTCAGTCATAGCTCAGTCGGTAGAGCATCAGACTTTTAATCTGAGGGTCCAGGGTCCAAGTCCCTGTTCGGGCGATCCTTTAATGTTCACCTTTCTTCACTACGCTGTCTTTCTGAACTTGCATTTTCCTTGACTTTCCATGACATGTTCGACCTGAGGACAAAACACTCACAGAGCCAAAACAGCTTAGTCTGAAGACATCCTCATAGTACCGATAATGTTTGTAGAAACATGTCAAACGATGTTAAAATGAATCCTCAGGTTGTCTATTGTCTTAATAATTGATAATATTTAAACTGGACAATAGCGTATTCAATAGAAAGGAAAAACAACGATCACGCTCCCAAACCAGCACTGCATGCTTCCTAAGCACTGACAGAAAGGTCTCGTTCTTCGTAATTTTTCAGAAAAGAAGCCTGAAACAATGTCTAAAGACTGTTGACATCTAGTGGAAGCCATAGGAACTGCAATCTGGGTCCGAACCCATTAGAAACTCAATAAGCATTCAATTGAAAACTACCCACATCAAAAAAAATCGCACTTCCTGGAATGATTTTCCTCAGGTTTTCGCCTGCCGTATCAGTTCTGTTATACTCACAGACAGGATTTTAACAGTTTTGGAAACTTTAGAGTGTTTTATATCCACATCTACCAATTATATGCATATCCGAGCTTCTGGGCCTGAGTAACAGGGCACGCTTCTCATCCATATGCCGAAATACTGCCTCCAAGCCAAAAGAAGTTCAACTCCCTGTTCGAAGACTGATTTAAGTCTGTCAATCACACAGCATCATCTTATTTAGGAATTTGCAGTGTGCCATGCTTCTGTGAGAGACAATTGTGATCTTAAGCAGCATTGGTTTGGTGGTTTCTGTAAAGCCACATTGGTTCTTGTGCTGATTCATTGACTTCGCTGTGTAAAGAAGGCAGAGATTGCACACATAAAATCCCTGACCACGACGTGATTTGAACACGCAACCTTCTGATCTGGAGTCAGACGCGCTACCTTTGCGCCACGAGGTCTTGTACAATGTGTTTTTTGGAGGGGATGCCTAGTTCAGATTTCGTTGACTGTATCATTTGGAATGAAGACCTGGTTCTCTGGGGAAATGTACCATCTGACAATGCCCCCTCGTCAGCACGTGCCTCTGCCCGGCGGGTTAGGTGTATGAAAATAAGCAAAAGCAGAGCCCGGATAGCTCAGTCGGTAGAGCATCAGACTTTTAATCTGAGGGTCCAGGGTTCAAGTCCCTGTTCGGGCGATCCTTTAATGTTCACCTTTCTTCACTACGCTGTCTTTCTGAACTTGCATTTTCCTTGACTTTCCATGACATGTTCGACCTGAGGACAAAACACTCACAGAGCCAAAACAGCTTAGTCTGAAGACATCCTCATAGTACCGATAATGTTTGTAGAAACATGTCAAACGATGTTAAAATGAATCCTCAGGTTGTCGATTGTCTTAATAATTGATAATATTTAAACTGGACAATAGCGTATTCAATAGAAAGGAAAAACAACGGTCACGCTCCCAAACCAGCACTGCATGCTTCCTAAGCACTGACAGAAAGGTCTCGTTCTTCGTAATTTTTCAGAAAAGAAGCCTGAAACAATGTCTAAAGACTGTTGACATCTAGTGGAAGCCATAGGAACTGCAATCTGGGTCCGAACCCATTAGAAACTCAATAAGCATTCAATTGAAAACTACCCACATCAAAAAAAAATCGCACTTCCTGGAATGATTTTCCTCAGGTTTTCGCCTGCCGTATCAGTTCTGTTATACTCACAGACAGGATTTTAACAGTTTTGGAAACTTTAGAGTGTTTTATATCCACATCTACTAATTATATGCATATCCGAGCTTCTGGGCATGAGTAACAGGGCACGCTTCTCATCCATATGCCGAAATACTGCCTCCAAGCCAAAAGAAGTTCAACTCCCTGTTTGAAGACTGATTTAAGTCTGTCAATCACACAGCATCATCTTATTTAGGAATTTGCAGTGTGCCATGCTTCTGTGAGAGACAATTGTGATCTTAAGCAGCATTGGGTTGGTGGTTTCTGTAAAGCCACATTGGTTCTTGTGCTGATTCATTGACTTCGCTGTGTAAAGAAGGCAGAGATTGCACACATAAAATCCCTGACCGCGACGTGATTTGAACACGCAACTTTCTGATCTGGAGTCAGACACGCTACCTTTGCGCCACGAGGGCTTGTACAATGTGTTTTTTGGAGGGGATGCCTAGTTCAGATTTCGTTGACTGTATCATTTGGAATGAAGACCTGGTTCTCTGGGGAAATGTACCATCTGACAATGCCCCCTCGTCAGCACGTGCCTCTGCCCGGCGGGTTAGGTGTATGAAAAGAAGCAAAAGCAGAGCCCGGATAGCTCAGTCGGTAGAGCATCAGACTTTTCATCTGAGGGTCCAGGGTTCAAGTCCCTGTTCGGGCGATCCTTTAATGTTCACCTTTCTTCACTATGCTGTCTTTCTGAACTTGCATTTTCCTTGACTTTCCATGACATGTTCGACCTGAGGACAAAACACTCACAGAGCCAAAACAGCTTAGTCTGAAGACATCCTCATAGTACCGATAATGTTTGTAGAAACATGTCAAACGATGTTAAAATGAATCCTCAGGTTGTCGATTGTCTTAATAATTGATAATATTTAAACTGGACAATAGCGTATTCAATAGAAAGGAAAAACAACGATCACGCTCCCAAACCAGCACTGCATGCTTCCTAAGCACTGACAGAAAGGTCTCGTTCTTCGTAATTTTTCAGAAAAGAAGCCTGAAACAATGTCTAAAGACTGTTGACATCTAGTGGAAGCCATAGGAACTGCAATCTGGGTCCGAACCCATTAGAAACTCAATAAGCATTCAATTGAAAACTACCCACATCAAAAAAAATTGCACTTCCTGGAATGATTTTCCTCAGGTTTTCGCCTGCCGTATCAGTTCTGTTATACTCACAGACAGGATTTTAACAGTTTTGGAAACTTTAGAGTGTTTTATATCCACATCTACCAATTATATGCATATCCGAGCTTCTGGGCCTGAGTAACAGGGCACGCTTCTCATCCATATGCCGAAATACTGCCTCCAAGCCAAAAGAAGTTCAACTCCCTGTTCGAAGACTGATTTAAGTCTGTCAATCACACAGCATCATCTTATTTAGGAATTTGCAGTGTGCCATGCTTCTGTGAGAGACAATTGTGATCTTAAGCAGCATTGGTTTGGTGGTTTCTGTAAAGCCACATTGGTTCTTGTGCTGATTCATTGACTTCGCTGTGTAAAGAAGGCAGAGATTGCACACATAAAATCCCTGACCACGACGTGATTTGAACACGCAACCTTCTGATCTGGAGTCAGACGCGCTACCTTTGCGCCACGAGGTCTTGTACAATGTGTTTTTTGGAGGGGATGCCTAGTTCAGATTTCGTTGACTGTATCATTTGGAATGAAGACCTGGTTCTCTGGGGAAATGTACCATCTGACAATGCCCCCTCGTCAGCACGTGCCTCTGCCCGGCGGGTTAGGTGTATGAAAATAAGCAAAAGCAGAGCCCGGATAGCTCAGTCGGTAGAGCATCAGACTTTTAATCTGAGGGTCCAGGGTTCAAGTCCCTGTTCGGGCGATCCTTTAATGTTCACCTTTCTTCACTACGCTGTCTTTCTGAACTTGCATTTTCCTTGACTTTCCATGACATGTTCGACCTGAGGACAAAACACTCACAGAGCCAAAACAGCTTAGTCTGAAGACATCCTCATAGTACCGATAATGTTTGTAGAAACATGTCAAACGATGTTAAAATGAATCCTCAGGTTGTCGATTGTCTTAATAATTGATAATATTTAAACTGGACAATAGCGTATTCAATAGAAAGGAAAAACAACGATCACGCTCCCAAACCAGCACTGCATGCTTCCTAAGCACTGACAGAAAGGTCTCGTTCTTCGTAATTTTTCAGAAAAGAAGCCTGAAACAATGTCTAAAGACTGTTGACATCTAGTGGAAGCCATAGGAACTGCAATCTGGGTCCGAACCCATTAGAAACTCAATAAGCATTCAATTGAAAACTACCCACATCAAAAAAAATCGCACTTCCTGGAATGATTTTCCTCAGGTTTTCGCCTGCCGTATCAGTTCTGTTATACTCACAGACAGGATTTTAACAGTTTTGGAAACTTTAGAGTGTTTTATATCCACATCTACCAATTATATGCATATCCGAGCTTCTGGGCCTGAGTAACAGGGCACGCTTCTCATCCATATGCCGAAATACTGCCTCCAAGCCAAAAGAAGTTCAACTCCCTGTTCGAAGACTGATTTAAGTCTGTCAATCACACAGCATCATCTTATTTAGGAATTTGCAGTGTGCCATGCTTCTGTGAGAGACAATTGTGATCTTAAGCAGCATTGGTTTGGTGGTTTCTGTAAAGCCACATTGGTTCTTGTGCTGATTCATTGACTTCGCTGTGTAAAGAAGGCAGAGATTGCACACATAAAATCCCTGACCACGACGTGATTTGAACACGCAACCTTCTGATCTGGAGTCAGACGCGCTACCTTTGCGCCACGAGGTCTTGTACAATGTGTTTTTTGGAGGGGATGCCTAGTTCAGATTTCGTTGACTGTATCATTTGGAATGAAGACCTGGTTCTCTGGGGAAATGTACCATCTGACAATGCCCCCTCGTCAGCACGTGCCTCTGCCCGGCGGGTTAGGTGTATGAAAATAAGCAAAAGCAGAGCCCGGATAGCTCAGTCGGTAGAGCATCAGACTTTTAATCTGAGGGTCCAGGGTTCAAGTCCCTGTTCGGGCGATCCTTTAATGTTCACCTTTCTTCACTACGCTGTCTTTCTGAACTTGCATTTTCCTTGACTTTCCATGACATGTTCGACCTGAGGACAAAACACTCACAGAGCCAAAACAGCTTAGTCTGAAGACATCCTCATAGTACCGATAATGTTTGTAGAAACATGTCAAACGATGTTAAAATGAATCCTCAGGTTGTCGATTGTCTTAATAATTGATAATATTTAAACTGGACAATAGCGTATTCAATAGAAAGGAAAAACAACGATCACGCTCCCAAACCAGCACTGCATGCTTCCTAAGCACTGACAGAAAGGTCTCGTTCTTCGTAATTTTTCAGAAAAGAAGCCTGAAACAATGTCTAAAGACTGTTGACATCTAGTGGAAGCCATAGGAACTGCAATCTGGGTCCGAACCCATTAGAAACTCAATAAGCATTCAATTGAAAACTACCCACATCAAAAAAAATCGCACTTCCTGGAATGATTTTCCTCAGGTTTTCGCCTGCCGTATCAGTTCTGTTATACTCACAGACAGGATTTTAACAGTTTTGGAAACTTTAGAGTGTTTTATATCCACATCTACCAATTATATGCATATCCGAGCTTCTGGGCCTGAGTAACAGGGTACGCTTCTCATCCATATGCCGAAATACTGCCTCCAAGCCAAAAGAAGTTCAACTCCCTGTTCGAAGACTGATTTAAGTCTGTCAATCACACAGCATCATCTTATTTAGGAATTTGCAGTGTGCCATGCTTCTGTGAGAGACAATTGTGATCTTAAGCAGCATTGGTTTGGTGGTTTCTGTAAAGCCACATTGGTTCTTGTGCTGATTCATTGACTTCGCTGTGTAAAGAAGGCAGAGATTGCACACATAAAATCCCTGACCACGACGTGATTTGAACACGCAACCTTCTGATCTGGAGTCAGACGCGCTACCTTTGCGCCACGAGGTCTTGTACAATGTGTTTTTTGGAGGGGATGCCTAGTTCAGATTTCGTTGACTGTATCATTTGGAATGAAGACCTGGTTCTCTGGGGAAATGTACCATCTGACAATGCCCCCTCGTCAGCACGTGCCTCTGCCCGGCGGGTTAGGTGTATGAAAATAAGCAAAAGCAGAGCCCGGATAGCTCAGTCGGTAGAGCATCAGACTTTTAATCTGAGGGTCCAGGGTTCAAGTCCCTGTTCGGGCGATCCTTTAATGTTCACCTTTCTTCACTACGCTGTCTTTCTGAACTTGCATTTTCCTTGACTTTCCATGACATGTTCGACCTGAGGACAAAACACTCACAGAGCCAAAACAGCTTAGTCTGAAGACATCCTCATAGTACCGATAAAGTTTGTAGAAACATGTCAAACGATGTTAAAATGAATCCTCAGGTTGTCGATTGTCTTAATAATTGATAATATTTAAACTGGACAATAGCGTATTCAATAGAAAGGAAAAACAACGATCACGCTCCCAAACCAGCACTGCATGCTTCCTAAGCACTGACAGAAAGGTCTCGTTCTTCGTAATTTTTCAGAAAAGAAGCCTGAAACAATGTCTAAAGACTGTTGACATCTAGTGGAAGCCATAGGAACTGCAATCTGGGTCCGAACCCATTAGAAACTCAATAAGCATTCAATTGAAAACTACCCACATCAAAAAAAATTGCACTTCCTGGAATGATTTTCCTCAGGTTTTCGCCTGCCGTATCAGTTCTGTTATACTCACAGACAGGATTTTAACAGTTTTGGAAACTTTAGAGTGTTTTATATCCACATCTACCAATTATATGCATATCCGAGCTTCTGGGCCTGAGTAACAGGGCACGCTTCTCATCCATATGCCGAAATACTGCCTCCAAGCCAAATAAAGTTCAACTCCCTGTTCGAAGACTGATTTAAGTCTGTCAATCACACAGCATCATCTTATTTAGGAATTTGCAGTGTGCCATGCTTCTGTGAGAGACAATTGTGATCTTAAGCAGCATTGGTTTGGTGGTTTCTGTAAAGCCACATTGGTTCTTGTGCTGATTCATTGACTTCGCTGTGTAAAGAAGGCAGAGATTGCACACATAAAATCCCTGACTATGATGTGATTTGAACACGCAACCTTCTGATCTGGAGTCAGACGCGCTACCTTTGCACCACGAGGTCTTGTACAATGTGTTTTTTGGAGGGGATGCCTAGTTCAGATTTCGTTGACTGTATCATTTGGAATGAAGACCTGGTTCTCTGGGGTACCATCTGACAATGCCCCCTCGTCAGCATGTGCCTCTGCCCGGCGGGTTAGGTGTATGAAAATAAGCAAAAGCAGAGCCCGGATAGCTCAGTCGGTAGAGCATCAGACTTTTAATCTGAGGGTCCAATGTTCAAGTCCCTGTTCGGGCGATCCTTTAATGTTCACCTTTCTTCACTACACTGTCTTTCTGAACTTGCATTTTTCCTTGACTTTCCATGACATGTTCGACCTGAGGACAAAACACTCACAGAGCCAAAACAGCTTAGTCTGAAGACATCCTCATAGTACCGATAAAGTTTGTAGAAACATGTCAAACGATGTTAAAATGAATTCTCAGGTTGTCGATTGTCTTAATAATTGATAATATTTAAACTGGACAATAGCGTATTCAATAGAAAGGAAAAACAACGGTCACGCTCCCAAACCAGCACTGCATGCTTCCTAAGCACTGACAGAAAGGTCTCGTTCTTCGTAATTTTTCAGAAAAGAAGCCTGAAACAATGTCTAAAGACTGTTGACATCTAGTGGAAGCCATAGGAACTGCAATCTGGGTCCGAACCCATTAGAAACTCAATAAGCATTCAATTGAAAACTACCCACATCAAAAAAAATCGCACTTCCTGGAATGATTTTCCTCAGGTTTTCGCCTGCCGTATCAGTTCTGTTATACTCACAGACAGGATTTTAACAGTTTTGGAAACTTTAGAGTGTTTTATATCCACATCTACCAATTATATGCATATCCGAGCTTCTGGGCCTGAGTAACAGGGCACGCTTCTCATCCATATGCCGAAATACTGCCTCCAAGCCAAAAGAAGTTCAACTCCCTGTTCGAAGACTGATTTAAGTCTGTCAATCACACAGCATCATCTTATTTAGGAATTTGCAGTGTGCCATGCTTCTGTGAGAGACAATTGTGATCTTAAGCAGCATTGGTTTGGTGGTTTCTGTAAAGCCACATTGGTTCTTGTGCTGATTCATTGACTTCGCTGTGTAAAGAAGGCAGAGATTGCACACATAAAATCCCTGACCATGACGTGATTTGAACACGCAACCTTCTGATCTGGAGTCAGACGCGCTACCTTTGCGTCACGAGGTCTTGTACAATGTGTTTTTTGGAGGGGATGCCTAGTTCAGATTTCGTTGACTGTATCATTTGGAATGAAGACCTGGTTCTCTGGGGAAATGTACCATCAGACAATGCCCCCTCGTCAGCACGTGCCTCTGCCCGGCGGGTTAGGTGTATGAAAATAAGCAAAAGCAGACCCCGGATAGCTCGTCGGTAGAGCATCAGACTTTTAATCTGAGGGTCTAGGGTTCAAGTCCCTGTTCGGGCGATCCTTTAATGTTCACCTTTCTTCACTACGCTGTCTTTCTGAACTTGCATTTTTCCTTGACTTTCCATGACATGTTCGACCTGAGGACAAAACACTCACAGAGCCAAAACAGCTTAGTCTGAAGACATCCTCATAGTACCGATAAAGTTTGTAGAAACATGTCAAACGATGTTAAAATGAATCCTCAGGTTGTCGATTGTCTTAATAATTGATAATATTTCAACCGGACAATAGCGTATTCAATAGAAAGGAAAAACAACGGTCACGCTCCCAAACCAGCACTGCATGCTTCCTAAGCACTGACAGAAAGGTCTCGTTCTTCGTAATTTTTCAGAAAAGAAGCCTGAAACAATGTCTAAAGACTGTTGACATATAGTGGAAGCCATAGGAACTGCAATCTGGGTCCGAACCCATTAGAAACTCAATAAGCATTCAATTGAAAACTACCCACATCAAAAAAAATCGCACTTCCTGGAATAATTTTCCTCAGGTTTTCGCCTGCCGTATCAGTTCTGTTATACTCACAGACAGGATTTTAACAGTTTTGGAAACTTTAGAGTGTTTTATATCCACATCTACCAATTATATGCATATCCGAGCTTCTGGGCCTGAGTAACAGGGCACGCTTCTCATCCATATGCCGAAATACTGCCTCCAAGCCAAAAGAAGTTCAACTCCCTGTTCGAAGACTGATTTAAGTCTGTCAATCACACAGCATCATTTTATTTAGGAATTTGCAGTGTGCCATGCTTCTGTGAGAGACAATTGTGATCTTAAGCAGCATTGGTTTGGTGGTTTCTGTAAAGCCACATTGGTTCTTGTGCTGATTCATTGACTTCGCTGTGTAAAGAAGGCAGAGATTGCATACATAAAATCCCTGACCACGGCGTGATTTGAACACGCAACCTTCTGATCTGGAGTCAGACGCGCTACCTTTGCGCCACGAGGTCTTGTACACTGTGTTTTTTGGAGGGGATGCCTAGTTCAGATTTCGTTGACTGTATCATTTGGAATGAAGACCTGGTTCTCTGGGGAAATGTACCATCTGACAATGCCCCCTCGTCAGCACGTGCCTCTGCCCGGCGGGTTAGGTGTATGAAAATAAGCAAAAGCAGAGCCGGGATAGCTCAGTCGGTAGAGCATCAGACTTTTAATCTGAGGGTCCAGGGTTCAAGTCCCTGTTTGGGCGATCCTTTAATGTTCACCTTTCTTCACTACGCTGTCTTTCTGAACTTGCATTTTCCTTGACTTTCCATGACATGTTCGACCTGAGGACAAAACACTCACAGAGCCAAAACAGCTTAGTCTGAAGACATCCTCATAGTACCGATAAAGTTTGTAGAAACATGTCAAACGATGTTAAAATGAATCCTCAGGTTGTCGATTGTCTTAATAATTGATAATATTTCAACCGGACAATAGCGTATTCAATAGAAAGGAAAAACAACGGTCACGCTCCCAAACCAGCACTGCATGCTTCCTAAGCACTGACAGAAAGGTCTCGTTCTTCGTAATTTTTCAGAAAAGAAGCCTGAAACAATGTCTAAAGACTGTTGACATCTAGTGGAAGCCATAGGAACTGCAATCTGGGTCCGAACCCATTAGAAACTCAATAAGCATTCAATTGAAAACTACCCACATCAAAAAATAATCGCACTTCCTGGAATGAAATTTCCTCAGGTTTTCGCCTGCCGTATCAGTTCTGTAATCTATAATATTTCAACCGGACAATAGCGTATTCAATAGAAAGGAAAAACAACGAAGGGTGCGCACTCGGTCACGCTCGCAAACCAGCACTGCATGCTTCCTAAGCACTGACAGAAAGGTCTCGTTCTTCGTAATTTTTCAGAAAAGAAGCCTGAAACAATGTCTAAAGACTGTTGACATATAGTGGAAGCCATAGGAACTGCAATCTGGGTCCGAACCCATTAGAAACTCAATAAGCATTCAATTGAAAACTACCCACATCAAAAAAAATCGCACTTCCTGGAATAATTTTCCTCAGGTTTTCGCCTGCCGTATCAGTTCTGTTATACTCACAGACAGGATTTTAACAGTTTTGGAAACTTTAGAGTGTTTTATATCCACATCTACCAATTATATGCATATCCGAGCTTCTGGGCCTGAGTAACAGGGCACGCTTCTCATCCATATGCCGAAATACTGCCTCCAAGCCAAAAGAAGTTAAACTCCCTGTTCGAAGACTGATTTAAGTCTGTCAATCACACAGCATCATCTTATTTATTGTGCCATGCTTCTGTGAGAGACAATTGTGATCTTAAGCAGCATTGGTTTGGTGGTTTCTGTAAAGCCACATTGGTTCTTGTGCTGATTCATTGACTTCGCTGTGTAAAGAAGGCAGAGATTGCATACATAAAATCCCTGACCACGGCGTGATTTGAACACGCAACCTTCTGATCTGGAGTCAGACGCGCTACCTTTGCGCCACGAGGTCTTGTACACTGTGTTTTTTGGAGGGGATGCCTAGTTCAGATTTCGTTGACTGTATCATTTGGAATGAAGACCTGGTTCTCTGGGGAAATGTACCATCTGACAATGCCCCCTCGTCAGCACGTGCCTCTGCCCGGCGGGTTAGGTGTATGAAAATAAGCAAAAGCAGAGCCGGGATAGCTCAGTCGGTAGAGCATCAGACTTTTAATCTGAGGGTCCAGGGTTCAAGTCCCTGTTTGGGCGATCCTTTAATGTTCACCTTTCTTCACTACGCTGTCTTTCTGAACTTGCATTTTCCTTGACTTTCCATGACATGTTCGACCTGAGGACAAAACACTCACAGAGCCAAAACAGCTTAGTCTGAAGACATCCTCATAGTACCGATAAAGTTTGTAGAAACATGTCAAACGATGTTAAAATGAATCCTCAGGTTGTCAATTGTCTTAATAATTATAATATTTCAACCGGACAATAGCGTATTCAATAGAAAGGAAAAACAACGAAGGGTGCGCACTCGCTCTCGCAAACCAGCACTGCATGCTTCCTAAGCACTGACAGAAAGGTCTCGTTCTTCGTAATTTTTCAGAAAAGAAGCATGAAACAATGTCTAAAGACTGTTGACATATAGTGGAAGCCATAGGAACTGCAATCTGGGTCCGAACCCATTAGAAACTCAATAAGCATTCAATTGAAAACTACCCACATCAAAAGAAAATCGCACTTCCTGGAATGATTTTCCTCAGGTTTTCGCCTGCCGTATCAGTTCTGTTATACTCACAGACAGGATTTTAACAGTTTTGGAAACTTTAGAGTGTTTTATATCCACATCTACCAATTATATGCATATCCGAGCTTCTGGGCCTGAGTAACAGGGCACGCTTCTCATCCATATGCCGAAATACTGCCTCCAAGCCAAAAGAAGTTCAACTCCCTGTTCGAAGACTGATTTAAGTCTGTCAATCACACAGCATCATCTTATTTAGGAATTTGCAGTGTGCCATGCTTCTGTGAGAGACAATTGTGATCTTAAGCAGCATTGGTTTGGTGGTTTCTGTAAAGCCACATTGGTTCTTGTGCTGATTCATTGACTTCGCTGTGTAAAGAAGGCAGAGATTGCACACATAAAATCCCTGACCACGACGTGATATGAACACGCAACCTTCTGATCTGGAGTCAGACGCGCTACCTTTGCGCCACGAGGTCTTGTACAATGTGTTTTTTGGAGGGGATGCCTAGTTCAGATTTCGTTGACTGTATCATTTGGAATGAAGACCTGGTTCTCTGGGGAAATGTACCATCTGACAATGCCCCCTCGTCAGCACGTGCCTCTGCCCGGCGGGTTAGGTGTATGAAAATAAGCAAAAGCAGAGCCCGGATAGCTCAGTCGGTAGAGCATCAGACTTTTAATCTGAGGGTCCAGGGTTCAAGTCCCTGTTCGGGCGATCCTTTAATGTTCACCTTTCTTCACTACGCTGTCTTTCTGAACTTGCATTTTCCTTGACTTTCCATGACATGTTCGACCTGAGGACAAAACACTCACAGAGCCAAAACAGCTTAGTCTGAAGACATCCTCATAGTACCGATAATGTTTGTAGAAACATGTCAAACGATGTTAAAATGAATCCTCAGGTTGTCGATTGTCTTAATAATTGATAATATTTAAACTGGACAATAGCGTATTCAATAGAAAGGAAAAACAACGATCACGCTCCCAAACCAGCACTGCATGCTTCCTAAGCACTGACAGAAAGGTCTCGTTCTTCGTAATTTTTCAGAAAAGAAGCCTGAAACAATGTCTAAAGACTGTTGACATCTAGTGGAAGCCATAGGAACTGCAATCTGGGTCCGAACCCATTAGAAACTCAATAAGCATTCAATTGAAAACTACCCACATCAAAAAAAATCGCACTTCCTGGAATGATTTTCCTCAGGTTTTCGCCTATCAGTTCTGTTATACTCACAGACAGGATTTTAACAGTTTTGGAAACTTTAGAGTGTTTTATATCCACATCTACCAATTATATGCATATCCGAGCTTCTGGGCCTGAGTAACAGGGTACGCTTCTCATCCATATGCCGAAATACTGCCTCCAAGCCAAAAGAAGTTCAACTCCCTGTTCGAAGACTGATTTAAGTCTGTCAATCACACAGCATCATCTTATTTAGGAATTTGCAGTGTGCCATGCTTCTGTGAGAGACAATTGTGATCTTAAGCAGCATTGGTTTGGTGGTTTCTGTAAAGCCACATTGGTTCTTGTGCTGATTCATTGACTTCGCTGTGTAAAGAAGGCAGAGATTGCACACATAAAATCCCTGACCACGACGTGATTTGAACACGCAACCTTCTGATCTGGAGTCAGACGCGCTACCTTTGCGCCACGAGGTCTTGTACAATGTGTTTTTTGGAGGGGATGCCTAGTTCAGATTTCGTTGACTGTATCATTTGGAATGAAGACCTGGTTCTCTGGGGAAATGTACCATCTGACAATGCCCCCTCGTCAGCACGTGCCTCTGCCCGGCGGGTTAGGTGTATGAAAATAAGCAAAAGCAGAGCCCGGATAGCTCAGTCGGTAGAGCATCAGACTTTTAATCTGAGGGTCCAGGGTTCAAGTCCCTGTTCGGGCGATCCTTTAATGTTCACCTTTCTTCACTACGCTGTCTTTCTGAACTTGCATTTTCCTTGACTTTCCATGACATGTTCGACCTGAGGACAAAACACTCACAGAGCCAAAACAGCTTAGTCTGAAGACATCCTCATAGTACCGATAATGTTTGTAGAAACATGTCAAACGATGTTAAAATGAATCCTCAGGTTGTCGATTGTCTTAATAATTGATAATATTTAAACTGGACAATAGCGTATTCAATAGAAAGGAAAAACAACGATCACGCTCCCAAACCAGCACTGCATGCTTCCTAAGCACTGACAGAAAGGTCTCGTTCTTCGTAATTTTTCAGAAAAGAAGCCTGAAACAATGTCTAAAGACTGTTGACATCTAGTGGAAGCCATAGGAACTGCAATCTGGGTCCGAACCCATTAGAAACTCAATAAGCATTCAATTGAAAACTACCCACATCAAAAAAAATTGCACTTCCTGGAATGATTTTCCTCAGGTTTTCGCCTGCCGTATCAGTTCTGTTATACTCACAGACAGGATTTTAACAGTTTTGGAAACTTTAGAGTGTTTTATATCCACATCCACCAATTATATGCATATCCGAGCTTCTGGGCCTGAGTAACAGGGCGCGCTTCTCATCCATATGCCGAAATACTGCCTTCAAGCCAAAAGAAGTTCAACTCCCTGTTCGAAGACTGATTTAAGTCTGTCAATCACACAGCATCATCTTATTTAGGAATTTGCAGTGTGCCATGCTTCTGTGAGAGACAATTGTCATCTTAAGCAGCATTGGTTTGGTGGTTTCTGTAAAGCCACATTGGTTCTTGTGCTGATTCATTGACTTCGCTGTGTAAAGAAGGCAGAGATTGCACACATAAAATCCCTGACCACGACGTGATTTGAACACGCAACCTTCTGATCTGGAGTCAGACGCGCTACCTTTGAGCCACGAGGTCTTGTACAATGTGTTTTTTGGAGGGGATGCCTAGTTCAGATTTCGTTAACTGTATCATTTGGAATGAAGACCTGGTTCTCTGGGGAAATGTACCATCTGACAATGCCCCCTCGTCAGCACGTGCCTCTGCCCGGCGGGTTAGGTGTATGAAAATAAGCAAAAGCAGAGCCCGGATAGCTCAGTCGGTAGAGCATCAGACTTTTAATCTGAGGGTCCAGGGTTCAAGTCCCTGTTCGGGCGATCCTTTAATGTTCACCTTTCTTCACTACGCTGTCTTTCTGAACTTGCATTTTCCTTGACTTTCCATGACATGTTCGACCTGAGGACAAAACACTCACAGAGCCAAAACAGCTTAGTCTGAAGACATCCTCATAGTACCGATAAAGTTTGTAGAAACATGTCAAACGATGTTAAAATGAATCCTCAGGTTGACGATTGTCTTAATAATTTATAATATTTAAACTGGACAATAGCGTATTCAATAGAAAGGAAAAACAACGATCACGCTCCCAAACCAGCACTGCATGCTTCCTAAGCACTGACAGAAAGGTCTCGTTCTTCGTAATTTTTCAGAAAAGAAGCCTGAAACAATGTCTAAAGACTGTTGACATCTAGTGGAAGCCATAGGAACTGCAATCTGGGTCCGAACCCATTAGAAACTCAATAAGCATTCAATTGAAAACTACCCACATCAAAAAAAATCGCACTTCCTGGAATGATTTTCCTCAGGTTTTCGCCTGCCGTATCAGTTCTGTTATACTCACAGACAGGATTTTAACAGTTTTGGAAACTTTAGAGTGTTTTATATCCACATCTACCAATTATATGCATATCCGAGCTTCTGGGCCTGAGTAACAGGGCACGCTTCTCATCCATATGCCGAAATACTGCCTCCAAGCCAAAAGAAGTTCAACTCCCTGTTCGAAGACTGATTTAAGTCTGTCAATCACACAGCATCATCTTATTTAGGAATTTGCAGTGTGCCATGCTTCTGTGAGAGACAATTGTGATCTTAAGCAGCATTGGTTTGGTGGTTTCTGTAAAGCCACATTGGTTCTTGTGCTGATTCATTGACTTCGCTGTGTAAAGAAGGCAGAGATTGCACACATAAAATCCCTGACCACGACGTGATTTGAACACGCAACCTTCTGATCTGGAGTCAGACGCGCTACCTTTGCGCCACGAGGTCTTGTACAATGTGTTTTTTGGAGGGGATGCCTAGTTCAGATTTCGTTGACTGTATCATTTGGAATGAAGACCTGGTTCTCTGGGGAAATGTACCATCTGACAATGCCCCCTCGTCAGCACGTGCCTCTGCCCGGCGGGTTAGGTGTATGAAAATAAGCAAAAGCAGAGCCCGGATAGCTCAGTCGGTAGAGCATCAGACTTTTAATCTGAGGGTCCAGGGTTCAAGTCCCTGTTCGGGCGATCCTTTAATGTTCACCTTTCTTCACTACGCTGTCTTTCTGAACTTGCATTTTCCTTGACTTTCCATGACATGTTCGACCTGAGGACAAAACACTCACAGAGCCAAAACAGCTTAGTCTGAAGACATCCTCATAGTACCGATAAAGTTTGTAGAAACATGTCAAACGATGTTAAAATGAATCCTCAGGTTGTCGATTGTCTTAATAATTGATAATATTTAAACTGGACAATAGCGTATTCAATAGAAAGGAAAAACAACGGTCACGCTCCCAAACCAGCACTGCATGCTTCCTAAGCACTGACAGAAAGGTCTCGTTCTTCGTAATTTTTCAGAAAAGAAGCCTGAAACAATGTCTAAAGACTGTTGACATCTAGTGGAAGCCATAGGAACTGCAATCTGGGTCCGAACCCATTAGAAACTCAATAAGCATTCAATTGAAAACTACCCACATCAAAAAAAATCGCACTTCCTGGAATGATTTTCCTCAGGTTTTCGCCTGCCGTATCAGTTCTGTTATACTCACAGACAGGATTTTAACAGTTTTGGAAACTTTAGAGTGTTTTATATCCACATCTACCAATTATATGCATATCCGAGCTTCTGGGCCTGAGTAACAGGGCACGCTTCTCATCCATATGCCGAAATACTGCCTCCAAGCCAAAAGAAGTTCAACTCCCTGTTCGAAGACTGATTTAAGTCTGTCAATCACACAGCATCATCTTATTTAGGAATTTGCAGTGTGCCATGCTTCTGTGAGAGACAATTGTGATCTTAAGCAGCATTGGTTTGGTGGTTTCTGTAAAGCCACATTGGTTCTTGTGCTGATTCATTGACTTCGCTGTGTAAAGAAGGCAGAGATTGCACACATAAAATCCCTGACCACGACGTGATTTGAACACGCAACCTTCTGATCTGGAGTCAGACGCGCTACCTTTGCGCCACGAGGTCTTGTACAATGTGTTTTTTGGAGGGGATGCCTAGTTCAGATTTCGTTGACTGTATCATTTGGAATGAAGACCTGGTTCTCTGGGGAAATGTACCATCTGACAATGCCCCCTCGTCAGCACGTGCCTCTGCCCGGCGGGTTAGGTGTATGAAAATAAGCAAAAGCAGAGCCCGGATAGCTCAGTCGGTAGAGCATCAGACTTTTAATCTGAGGGTCCAGGGTTCAAGTCCCTGTTCGGGCGATCCTTTAATGTTCACCTTTCTTCACTACGCTGTCTTTCTGAACTTGCATTTTCCTTGACTTTCCATGACATGTTCGACCTGAGGACAAAACACTCACAGAGCCAAAACAGCTTAGTCTGAAGACATCCTCATAGTACCGATAAAGTTTGTAGAAACATGTCAAACGATGTTAAAATGAATCCTCAGGTTGTCGATTGTCTTAATAATTGATAATATTTAAACTGGACAATAGCGTATTCAATAGAAAGGAAAAACAACGGTCACGCTCCCAAACCAGCACTGCATGCTTCCTAAGCACTGACAGAAAGGTCTCGTTCTTCGTAATTTTTCAGAAAAGAAGCCTGAAACAATGTCTAAAGACTGTTGACATCTAGTGGAAGCCATAGGAACTGCAATCTGGGTCCGAACCCATTAGAAACTCAATAAGCATTCAATTGAAAACTACCCACATCAAAAAAAATCGCACTTCCTGGAATGATTTTCCTCAGGTTTTCGCCTGCCGTATCAGTTCTGTTATACTCACAGACAGGATTTTAACAGTTTTGGAAACTTTAGAGTGTTTTATATCCACATCTACCAATTATATGCATATCCGAGCTTCTGGGCCTGAGTAACAGGGCACGCTTCTCATCCATATGCCGAAATACTGCCTCCAAGCCAAAAGAAGTTCAACTCCCTGTTCGAAGACTGATTTAAGTCTGTCAATCACACAGCATCATCTTATTTAGGAATTTGCAGTGTGCCATGCTTCTGTGAGAGACAATTGTGATCTTAAGCAGCATTGGTTTGGTGGTTTCTGTAAAGCCACATTGGTTCTTGTGCTGATTCATTGACTTCGCTGTGTAAAGAAGGCAGAGATTGCACACATAAAATCCCTGACCACGACGTGATTTGAACACGCAACCTTCTGATCTGGAGTCAGACGCGCTACCTTTGCGCCACGAGGTCTTGTACAATGTGTTTTTTGGAGGGGATGCCTAGTTCAGATTTCGTTGACTGTATCATTTGGAATGAAGACCTGGTTCTCTGGGGAAATGTACCATCTGACAATGCCCCCTCGTCAGCACGTGCCTCTGCCCGGCGGGTTAGGTGTATGAAAATAAGCAAAAGCAGAGCCCGGATAGCTCAGTCGGTAGAGCATCAGACTTTTAATCTGAGGGTCCAGGGTTCAAGTCCCTGTTCGGGCGATCCTTTAATGTTCACCTTTCTTCACTACGCTGTCTTTCTGAACTTGCATTTTCCTTGACTTTCCATGACATGTTCGACCTGAGGACAAAACACTCACAGAGCCAAAACAGCTTAGTCTGAAGACATCCTCATAGTACCGATAAAGTTTGTAGAAACATGTCAAACGATGTTAAAATGAATCCTCAGGTTGTCGATTGTCTTAATAATTGATAATATTTAAACTGGACAATAGCGTATTCAATAGAAAGGAAAAACAACGGTCACGCTCCCAAACCAGCACTGCATGCTTCCTAAGCACTGACAGAAAGGTCTCGTTCTTCGTAATTTTTCAGAAAAGAAGCCTGAAACAATGTCTAAAGACTGTTGACATCTAGTGGAAGCCATAGGAACTGCAATCTGGGTCCGAACCCATTAGAAACTCAATAAGCATTCAATTGAAAACTACCCACATCAAAAAAAATCGCACTTCCTGGAATGATTTTCCTCAGGTTTTCGCCTGCCGTATCAGTTCTGTTATACTCACAGACAGGATTTTAACAGTTTTGGAAACTTTAGAGTGTTTTATATCCACATCTACCAATTATATGCATATCCGAGCTTCTGGGCCTGAGTAACAGGGCACGCTTCTCATCCATATGCCGAAATACTGCCTCCAAGCCAAAAGAAGTTCAACTCCCTGTTCGAAGACTGATTTAAGTCTGTCAATCACACAGCATCATCTTATTTAGGAATTTGCAGTGTGCCATGCTTCTGTGAGAGACAATTGTGATCTTAAGCAGCATTGGTTTGGTGGTTTCTGTAAAGCCACATTGGTTCTTGTGCTGATTCATTGACTTCGCTGTGTAAAGAAGGCAGAGATTGCACACATAAAATCCCTGACCACGACGTGATTTGAACACGCAACCTTCTGATCTGGAGTCAGACGCGCTACCTTTGCGCCACGAGGTCTTGTACAATGTGTTTTTTGGAGGGGATGCCTAGTTCAGATTTCGTTGACTGTATCATTTGGAATGAAGACCTGGTTCTCTGGGGAAATGTACCATCTGACAATGCCCCCTCGTCAGCACGTGCCTCTGCCCGGCGGGTTAGGTGTATGAAAATAAGCAAAAGCAGAGCCCGGATAGCTCAGTCGGTAGAGCATCAGACTTTTAATCTGAGGGTCCAGGGTTCAAGTCCCTGTTCGGGCGATCCTTTAATGTTCACCTTTCTTCACTACGCTGTCTTTCTGAACTTGCATTTTCCTTGACTTTCCATGACATGTTCGACCTGAGGACAAAACACTCACAGAGCCAAAACAGCTTAGTCTGAAGACATCCTCATAGTACCGATAAAGTTTGTAGAAACATGTCAAACGATGTTAAAATTAATCCTCAGGTTGTCGATTGTCTTAATAATTGATAATATTTAAACTGGACAATAGCGTATTCAATAGAAAGGAAAAACAACGGTCACGCTCCCAAACCAGCACTGCATGCTTCCTAAGCACTGACAGAAAGGTCTCGTTCTTCGTAATTTTTCAGAAAAGAAGCCTGAAACAATGTCTAAAGACTGTTGACATCTAGTGGAAGCCATAGGAACTGCAATCTGGGTCCGAACCCATTAGAAACTCAATAAGCATTCAATTGAAAACTACCCACATCAAAAAAAATCGCACTTCCTGGAATGATTTTCCTCAGGTTTTCGCCTGCCGTATCAGTTCTGTTATACTCACAGACAGGATTTTAACAGTTTTGGAAACTTTAGAGTGTTTTATATCCACATCTACCAATTATATGCATATCCAAGCTTCTGGGCCTGAGTAACAGGGCACGCTTCTCATCCATATGCCGAAATACTGCCTCCAAGCCAAAAGAAGTTCAACTCCCTGTTCGAAGACTGATTTAAGTCTGTCAATCACACAGCATCATCTTATTTAGGAATTTGCAGTGTGCCATGCTTCTGTGAGAGACAATTGTGATCTTAAGCAGCATTGGTTTGGTGGTTTCTGTAAAGCCACATTGGTTCTTGTGCTGATTCATTGACTTCGCTGTGTAAAGAAGGCAGAGATTGCACACATAAAATCCCTGACCACGACGTGATTTGAACACGCAACCTTCTGATCTGGAGTCAGACGCGCTACCTTTGCGTCACGAGGTCTTGTACAATGTGTTTTTTGGAGGGGATGCCTAGTTCAGATTTCGTTGACTGTATCATTTGGAATGAAGACCTGGTTCTCTGGGGAAATGTACCATCAGACAATGCCCCCTCGTCAGCACGTGCCTCTGCCCGGCGGGTTAGGTGTATGAAAATAAGCAAAAGCAGACCCCGGATAGCTCGTCGGTAGAGCATCAGACTTTTAATCTGAGGGTCCAGGGTTCAAGTCCCTGTTCGGGCGATCCTTTAATGTTCACCTTTCTTCACTACGCTGTCTTTCTGAACTTGCATTTTCCTTGACTTTCCATGACATGTTCGACCTGAGGACAAAACACTCACAGAGCCAAAACAGCTTAGTCTGAAGACATCCTCATAGTACCGATAAAGTTTGTAGAAACATGTCAAACGATGTTAAAATGAATCCTCAGGTTGTCGATTGTCTTAATAATTGATAATATTTCAACCGGACAATAGCGTATTCAATAGAAAGGAAAAACAACGGTCACGCTCCCAAACCAGCACTGCATGCTTCCTAAGCACTGACAGAAAGGTCTCGTTCTTCGTAATTTTTCAGAAAAGAAGCCTGAAACAATGTCTAAAGACTGTTGACATCTAGTGGAAGCCATAGGAACTGCAATCTGGGTCCGAACCCATTAGAAACTCAATAAGCATTCAATTGAAAACTACCCACATCAAAAAAAAATCGCACTTCCTGGAATGATTTTCCTCAGGTTTTCGCCTGCCGTATCAGTTCTGTTATACTCACAGACAGGATTTTAACAGTTTTGGAAACTTTAGAGTGTTTTATATCCACATCTACCAATTATATGCATATCCGAGCTTCTGGGCCTGAGTAACAGGGCACGCTTCTCATCCATATGCCGAAATACTGCCTCCAAGCCAAAAGAAGTTCAACTCCCTGTTCGAAGACTGATTTAAGTCTGTCAATCACACAGCATCATCTTATTTAGGAATTTGCAGTGTGCCATGCTTCTGTGAGAGACAATTGTGATCTTAAGCAGCATTGGTTTGGTGGTTTCTGTAAAGCCACATTGGTTCTTGTGCTGATTCATTGACTTCGCTGTGTAAAGAAGGCAGAGATTGCACACATAAAATCCCTGACCACGACGTGATTTGAACACGCAACCTTCTGATCTGGAGTCAGACGCGCTACCTTTGCGCCACGAGGTCTTGTACAATGTGTTTTTTGGAGGGGATGCCTAGTTCAGATTTCGTTGACTGTATCATTTGGAATGAAGACCTGGTTCTCTGGGGAAATGTACCATCTGACAATGCCCCCTCGTCAGCACGTGCCTCTGCCCGGCGGGTTAGGTGTATGAAAATAAGCAAAAGCAGAGCCCGGATAGCTCAGTCGGTAGAGCATCAGACTTTTAATCTGAGGGTCCAGGGTTCAAGTCCCTGTTCGGGCGATCCTTTAATGTTCACCTTTCTTCACTACGCTGTCTTTCTGAACTTGCATTTTCCTTGACTTTCCATGACATGTTCGACCTGAGGACAAAACACTCACAGAGCCAAAACAGCTTAGTCTGAAGACATCCTCATAGTACCGATAAAGTTTGTAGAAACATGTCAAACGATGTTAAAATGAATCCTCAGGTTGTCGATTGTCTTAATAATTGATAATATTTCAACCGGACAATAGCGTATTCAATAGAAAGGAAAAACAACGGTCACGCTCCCAAACCAGCACTGCATGCTTCCTAAGCACTGACAGAAAGGTCTCGTTCTTCGTAATTTTTCAGAAAAGAAGCCTGAAACAATGTCTAAAGACTGTTGACATCTAGTGGAAGCCATAGGAACTGCAATCTGGGTCCGAACCCATTAGAAACTCAATAAGCATTCAATTGAAAACTACCCACATCAAAAAAAAATCGCACTTCCTGGAATGATTTTCCTCAGGTTTTCGCCTGCCGTATCAGTTCTGTTATACTCACAGACAGGATTTTAACAGTTTTGGAAACTTTAGAGTGTTTTATATCCACATCTACCAATTATATGCATATCCGAGCTTCTGGGCCTGAGTAACAGGGCACGCTTCTCATCCATATGCCGAAATACTGCCTCCAAGCCAAAAGAAGTTCAACTCCCTGTTCAAAGACTGATTTAAGTCTGTCAATCACACAGCATCACCTTATTTAGGAATTTGCAGTGTGCCATGCTTCTGTGAGAGACAATTGTGATCTTAAGCAGCATTGGTTTGGTGGTTTCTGTAAAGCCACATTGGTTCTTGTGCTTATTCATTGACTTCGCTCTGTAAAGAAAGCAGAGATTGCACACATAAAATCCCTGACCACGACGTGATTTGAACACGCAACCTTCTGATCTGGAGTCAAACTCGCTACCTTTGCGCCACGAGGTCTTGTACAATGTGTTTTTTGGAGGGGATGCCTAGTTCATATTTCGTTGACTGTATCATTTGGAATGAAGACCTGGTTCTCTGGGGAAATGTACCATCTGACAATGCCCCCTCGTCAGCACGTGCCTCTGCCCGGCGGGTTAGGTATATGAAAATAAGCAAAAGCAGAGCCCGGATAGCTCAGTCGGTAGAGCATCAGACTTTTAATCTGAGGGTCCAGGGTTCAAGTCCCTGTTCGGGCGATCCTTTAATGTTCACCTTTCTTCACTACGCTGTCTTTCTGAACTTGCATTTTCCTTGACTTTCCATGACATGTTCGACCTGAGGACAAAACACTCACAGAGCCAAAACAGCTTAGTCTGAAGACATCCTCATAGTACCGATAAAGTTTGTAGAAACATGTCAAACGATGTTAAAATGAATCCTCAGGTTGTCAATTGTCTTAATAATTGATAATATTTCAACCGGACAATAGCGTATTCAATAGAAAGGAAAAACAACGGTCACGCTCCCAAACCAGCACTGCATGCTTCCTAAGCACTGACAGAAAGGTCTCGTTCTTCGTAATTTTTCAGAAAAGAAACCTGAAACAATGTCTAAAGACTGTTGACATCTAGTGGAAGCCATAGGAACTGCAATCTGGGTCCGAACCCATTAGAAACTCAATAAGCATTCAATTGAAAACTACCCACATCAAAAAAAATCGCACTTCCTGGAATGATTTTCCTCAGGTTTTCGCCTGCCGTATCAGTTCTGTTATACTCACAGACAGGATTTTAACAGTTTTGGAAACTTTAGAGTGTTTTATATCCACATCTACCAATTATATGCATATCCGAGCTTCTGGGCCTGAGTAACAGGGCACGCTTCTCATCCATATGCCGAAATACTGCCTCCAAGCCAAAAGAAGTTCAACTCCCTGTTCGAAGACTGATTTAAGTCTGTCAATCACACAGCATCATCTTATTTAGGAATTTGCAGTGTGCCATGCTTCTGTGAGAGACAATTGTGATCTTAAGCAGCATTGGTTTGGTGGTTTCTGTAAAGCCACATTGGTTCTTGTGCTGATTCATTGACTTCGCTGTGTAAAGAAGGCAGAGATTACACACATAAAGTCCCTGACGTGATTTGAACACGCAACCTTCTGATCGGGAGTCAGACGCGCCACCTTTGCGCCACGAGGTCTTGTACAATGTGTTTTTTGGAGGGGATGCCTAGTTCAGATTTCGCTGACTGTATCATTTGGAATGAAGACCTGGTTCTCTGGGGAAATGTACCATCTGACAATGCCCCCTCGTCAGCACGTGCCTCTGCCTGGCGGGTTAGGTGTATGAAAATAAGCAAAAGCAGAGCCCGGATAGCTCAGTCGGTAGAGCATCAGACTTTTAATCTGAGGGTCCAGGGTTCAAGTCCCTGTTCGGGCGATCCTTTAATGTTCACCTTTCTTCACTACGCTGTCTTTCTGAACTTGCATTTTCCTTGACTTTCCATGACATGTTCGACCTGAGGACAAAACACTCACAGAGCCAAAACAGCTTAGTCTGAAGACATCCTCATAGTACCGATAAAGTTTGTAGAAACATGTCAAACGATGTTAAAATGAATCCTCAGGTTGTCTATTGTCTTAATAATTGATAATATTTCAACCGGACAATAGCGTATTCAATAGAAAGGAAAAACAACGGTCACGCTCCCAAACCAGCACTGCATGCTTCCTAAGCACTGACAGAAAGGTCTCGTTCTTCGTAATTTTTCAGAAAAGAAGCCTGAAACAATGTCTAAAGACTGTTGACATCTAGTGGAAGCCATAGGAACTGCAATCTGGGTCCGAACCCATTAGAAACTCAATAAGCATTCAATTGAAAACTACCCACATCAAAAAAAAATCGCACTTCCCGGAATGATTTTCCTCGGGTTTTCGCCTGCCGTATCAGTTCTGTTATACTCACAGACAGGATTTTAACAGTTTTGGAAACTTTAGAGTGTTTTATATCCACATCTACCAATTATATGCATATCCGAGCTTCTGGGCCTGAGTAACAGGGCACGCTTCTCATCCATATGCCGAAATACTGCCTCCAAGCCAAAAGAAGTTCAACTCCCTGTTCGAAGACTTATTTAAGTCTGTCAATCACACAGCATCATCTTATTTAGGAATTTGCAGTGTGCCATGCTTCTGTGAGAGACAATTGTGATCTTAAGCAGCATTGGTTTGGTGGTTTCTGTAAAGCCACATTGGTTCTTGTGCTGATTCATTGACTTCGCTGTGTAAAGAAGGCAGAGATTACACACATAAAGTCCCTGACCACGACGTGATTTGAACACGCAACCTTCTGATCTGGAGTCAGACGCGCTACCTTTGCGCCACGAGGTCTTGTACAATGTGTTTTTTGGAGGGGATGCCTAGTTCAGATTTCGTTGACTGTATCATTTGGAATGAAGACCTGGTTCTCTGGGGAAATGTACCATCTGACAATGCCCCCTCGTCAGCACGTGCCTCTGCCCGGCGGGTTAGGTGTATGAAAATAAGCAAAAGCAGAGCCCGGATAGCTCAGTCGGTAGAGCATCAGACTGTTAATCTGAAGGTCCAGGGTTCAAGTCCCTGTCCGGGCGATCCTTTAATGTTCACCTTTCTTCACTACGCTGTCTTTCTGAACTTGCATTTTCCTTGACTTTCCATGACATGTTCGACCTGAGGACAAAACACTCACAGAGCCAAAACAGCTTAGTCTGAAGACATCCTCATAGTACCGATAAAGTTTGTAGAAACATGTCAAACGATGTTAAAATGAATCCTCAGGTTGTCTATTGTCTTAATAATTGATAATATTTCAACCGGACAATAGCGTATTCAATAGAAAGGAAAAACAACGGTCACGCTCCCAAACCAGCACTGCATGCTTCCTAAGCACTGACAGAAAGGTCTCGTTCTTCGTAATTTTTCAGAAAAGAAGCCTGAAACAATGTCTAAAGACTGTTGACATCTAGTGGAAGCCATAGGAACTGCAATCTGGGTCCGAACCCATTAGAAACTCAATAAGCATTCAATTGAAAACTACCCACATCAAAAAAAATCGCACTTCCTGGAATGAATTTTCCTCAGGTTTTCGCCTGCCGTATCAGTTCTGTTATACTCACAGACAGGATTTTACAGTTTTGGGAAACTTTAGAGTGTTTTATATCCACATCTACCAATTATATGCATATCTCCGAGCTTCTGGGCCTCAGTAACAGGGCACGCTTCTCATCCATATGCCGAAATACTGCCTCCAAGCCAAAAGAAGTTCAACTCCCTGTTCGAAGACT